>NW_027206955.1:0-103292 GCF_032191515.1 Phaenicophaeus curvirostris | reverse complement strand
TGTTACCCCCCAAACCCCTTCATTTTCCCCTCTCCAGGGCTCTTTTTGACCCCTAAACACCCCATTTACCCCCTTACCCCCCATTCCCCCCCTCCAAGACCCTTTTTACCCCCCAAGCCCCCATTTTATCCCCCATTCCCCCCCTCCAAGACCCTTTTTACCCCCCCAGACCCCCATTTTACCCCCCTTCCCCCCTCCAAGACTCTTTTTACCCCCCCAGACCCCTCTTTTACCGCCATTCCCCCCCCCAGACCCAGCTTTTTACCCCAAATTCCCCCCTCCAAGACCCTTTTTACCCCCCAAGCCCCCATTTTACCCCCCTTCCCCCCCCTCCAAAGCCCTTTTTAACCCCCCAGACCCCCATTTTACCCCCCATTCCCCCCTCCAAAGCCCTTTTTACCCCCCCAGGCCCCTCTTTTACCCCCCCCAGACCCCTCTTTTACCCCCATTTCCCCCCCAGACCCACCTTTTTACCCCAAATTCCCCCCTCCAAGACCCTTTTTTACCCCCCTGACCCCCATTTTACCCCCCATTCCCCCCTCCAAAGCCCTTTTTACCCCCCCAGACCCCCATTTTACCCCCCTTCCCCCCCTCCAAGACCCTTTTTACCCCCCAAGACCCCTCTTTTACCCCCATTTTTCCCCCCAGACCCACCTTTTTACCCGAAATTCCCCCCTCCAGAGCCCTTTTTACCCCCCAAGCCCCCATTTTACCCCCCGTTCCCCCCTCCAAGACCCTTTTTACCCCCCCAGACCCCCATCTTAACCCCCTTCCTCCTCCAAGACCCTTTTTACCCCCCCAGACCCCTTTTACCCCCATTTCCCCCCCCAGACCCACCTTTTTACCCCAAATTCCCCCCTCCAAGACCGTTTTTTCCCCCCAAGCCCCCATTTTACCCCCCTTCCTCCCCTCCAAAGCACTTTTTACCCCCCCAGACCCCAATTTCCCCCCCTCCCCCCCTCCAAGACCCTTTTTACCCCCCAGACCCCCATTTACCCCCCATTCCCCCCTCCAAGACCCTTTTTTACCCCCCTGACCCCCATTTTACCCCCCATTCCCCCCTCCAAAGCCCTTTTTACCCCCCCAGACCCCTCTTTTACCCCCCCAGACCCCTCCTTTACCCCCATTTCCCCCAGACCCACCTTTTTACCCCAAATTCCCTCCTCCAAGACCCTTTTTACCCCCCAAGCCCCCATTTTACCCCCCTTCCTCCCCTCCAAAGCCCTTTTTACCCCCCAAGCCCCCATTTTACCCCGCATTCCCCCCTCCAAACCCCTTTTTACCCCCCAAGCCCTCATTTTATCCCCCTTCCCCCCTCCAAGGCCCTTTTTACCCCCCCAGACCCCCATTTTACCCCAAATTCCCCCCTCCAAACCCCTTTTTACCCCCCAAGCCCCCATCTTACCCCCCATTCCCCCCCCCCAGCCCCCTCTATTTGCCCCCCAGCCCCCTCTAATTGCCCCCCAGCCCCCTCTATTTGCCCCCCTCACCGTCCAGCGCGCGCTGCAGCCGCTCCTTGCGCTCCTGGCGGCCGCGCTGCTGCTCCTCCTGCGCCCGGCGCTGCAGGTACTCGCGACGCTCCCGCGCCTGGCGACGCAGCTGGGGGGCCGCCACGTCAGGGGGGGCGACTGGGGGCACTGGGAGGGCAACTGGGGGCACTGGGAGGGGAACTGGGGGCACTGGGAGGGGAACTGGGGGCACTGGGGGAACAGGGAGGGGGAGTTGGGGCACTGGGAGGGCAACTGGGGGCACTGGGAGGGAACTGGGGGCACTGGGGAACAGGGAGGGGGAACTGGGGGCACTGGGAGGGAACAGAGAGAGGGAATTGGGGCACTAGGGGAGAACTGGGGGCACTGGGAGGGGAACTGGGAGCACTGGGAGAGAACTGAGAGTATTGGGAGGGGACTGGGAGTACTGGGAGGGAACTGGGAGAGGGAATTGGGGCACTGGGGGAACTGGGAGTGGAAATTAGGAGCATTTGGAAGGAACTGGGGACACTGGGAGGAAACTGGGAAGGGGAATTGAGGCCACTGGGGAAACTGGGAGCACTGGGAGAGGGAATTGGGCCACTGGGAGGGAACTGGGAGCACTGGGAGAGGGAACTGGGGGCACTGGGAGAGGGAACTGGGGGCACTGGAAGGGAACTGGGAGCACTGGGAGAGGGAATTGGGCCACTGGGAGGGAACTGGGAGCACTGGGAGAGGGAATTGGGCCACTGGGAGGGAACTGGGAGCACTGGAGAGGGAATTGAGCCACTGGGAGGGAACAGGGGGTACTGGGAGTGGGAACTGGGGGCACTGGGAGGGAACTGGGGGAACTGGGGCGCGGAGCCCCCTCACCATGTTGCCGCCGCTCCGCTCTCCCCACGCGCCGCGCCCTCAACAAAGATGGCGGCTAACAGGAAGTGAAGCCGGGCGCCCTCAACCAAGATGGCGGCTAACAGGAAGTTAAGCCGGGCGCCCTCAACCAAGATGGCGGCCGACGGGAAGTTAAACGGGGTGCCCTTAACCAAGATGGCGGCCAATGGGAAGTTAAGCGGGCTGCCCTTAACCAAGATGGCGGCCGACGGGAAGTTAAACGGGCTGCCCTTAACCAAGATGGCGCCAGCGGCTTCGCTGAGCCCCGCCCCTCGCTTGGCGCCGCCGCGTGAGGGGGAGGCGGAGCGGGACGGGAGCGGCGGCCGGGATGGAGCGTGAGGGATCGATGGGGGAACTGGGAGCACTGGGAGCACTGGGAGGGGAACTGGGGGCGCTGGAGGGGGCTGGGAGGGAGCTGGGAGCACTGGGAGGGGAACTGGGGGGCGCTGGGAGCACTGGGAGGGGAAATGGGGGCGCTGGAGGGGGCTGGGAGGGAGCTGGGAGCACTGGGAGGGGAACTGGGGGGCACTGGGAGGACTGGGATGGGAACTGGGGGCGCTGAAGGGAACTGGGAGCACTGGGAGGGGAACTGGGAGAGGAACTGGGGGGCACTGGGAGGACTGGGATGGGAACTGGGGGCGCTGAAGGGAGCTGGGAGCACTGGGAGGGGAACTGGGGACGACGACTGGTGGCCTCAGGTTTTCATGGTGGCACTGGGGGGGGTGGAACTGGGAGGCACTGGGAGGAGGAACTGGGAAGGGCTGAGGACGCTGGGAGGGAACTGGGGGTACTGGGAGGGCCCAGGGGAGGGACTGGGGGGGAATTGGTGGTCCCCCAGGGGTCCGCGGTGGCGCTGGGAGGCCGCTGGTTCGTACTGGTTTGTACTGGTTCGCACTGGTTTGTACTGGTTTGTACTGGTTCGCACTGGTGCGCAGGGGCCCCCCCGGCGGCGCTGGACGCGGCGCTGCTGGAGCTGCTGGAGGCGCTCGAGGCGCTGGGGGAGGGGCGGGAGCGGCTGCGCCAGCACCTGCAGCAGGTGAGGGACCCAGCAACACCAGTAACACCAGTAACACCCTCCCAGTCCCCCCAGTGCCCTCCTAGAGCCCTCCCAGTCCTGCCCAGTCTCTCCCAGTGACCCCCAGTCCCTCCTAGACCCCCTCCCAGTGCCCTCTAGTCCCCTCCCAGTGACCTCCAGTCTCCTCCCAGTGACCTCCAGTCCCCTCTCAGATCCCTCCCAGTGCCCCCAGTCCCTCCCAGTGACCTCCAGTCCCTCCTAGACCCCCTCCCAGTAACCCCCAGTCCCTCCCAATAACTCCAGTTCCCTCTTAGATACTTCCCAGTCCCCTCTTAGATCCCTCCCAGTGACCCCCAGTCCTCTCCCAGTGACCCCTGGACCCTCCCAGTGACTCCCAGTCCCTTCCAGTGCCCTCCAGTCTCTTTGAGATCCCTCCCAGTGATCCCCAGTTCCCTCCCAGTGACCCCAGTCCCTCCTAGACCCCCTCCCAGTGACCCCCGGTCCCCTCTTAGATCCCTCCCGGTGTTCCCCAGTCCCCTCCCAGGGATCCCTGGACCCTCCCAGTGCCCCCAGTCCCTCCCAGTGACCTCCAGTCCCCTCTCAGTCCCCTCCCAGTGACCCCAGTCCCTCCTAGACCCCCTCCCAGTGACCCCCAGTCCCCTCCCAGTGATCCCTGGACCCTCCCAGTGACTCCCAGTCCCTCCCAGTGCCCTCTAGTCCCCTCCCAGTGACCCCCAGTCCCTCCTAGACCCCCTCCCAGTGTCTCCCAGTCCCTCTCAGTGAGCCCCGGTCCCTCCTAGACCCCCTCCCAGTGACCCCCAGTCCCTCCCAGTGACCTCCAGTCTCCTCTCAGTCCCCTCCCAATGACCTCCAGTCCCTCCCAGTGACCTCCAGTCCCTCCTAGACTCCCTCCCAGTGCCCCCCAGTCCCTCCTAGATCCCCTCCCAGTGCCCCCCAGTCCCCCTTAGATCCCTCCCAGTGCCCCCCAGTCCCCCGTAGATCCCTCCCAGTGCCCCCAGTCCCCCGTAGAGCCCTCCCAGTGCCCCCCAGTCCCCCGTAGAGCCCTCCCAGTGCCCCCCAGTCCCTCCCAGTGCCCCCCAGTCCCCCGTAGATCCCTCCCAGTGCCCCCCAGTCCCTCCCAGTGCCCCCCAGTCCCCCTTAGAGCCCCCCCAGTGACCCCAGTGCGTGCGCAGGGCTGGCTGGCCCTGGCCCAGGCGCGGTACTCGCTGGGCTGTTCCCGCGTCTCGGCCCTGCAGTTCGCGGCCCACATGGAGCCCCGAGTGCGCCTGCGCCCCAGGTAACGGGGACGGGGACACGGGGGGACACGGGGGGACACGGGGACACGGGGACAGGGACACGGACATGGGGACAGGGACGGGGACATGGGGATGCAGGAGGACACAGGGACATGGGGACAGGGACATGGGGACACGAGGACATGGACAGACACAGGGACACAAGGACAGGAACACGGGGATGCAGGGGGACACAGGGACAAGGACACAGGGACACAGAGAGACACGGGGACACAGACACGGGGACAGGGGGACATGGGGACACAGACACGGGGACACAGGGGGACACAGGGACACGAGGACAGAGACACGGGGACACACGGGGACAGGGACACGGGGTTGCAGGGGGACACAGGGACACGGACACAGGGACACAGAGAGACACGGGGACACAGACACGGGGACAGGGGGACATGGGGACACAGACAGACACGGGGACACGGACACAGGGACACAGGGGGACACGGGGACCTGGACACAGGGACAGGGGGACACGGACAGACATGGGGACACACAGACACGGGGACATGGGGACAGGGACATGAGGACATGGACAGACACAGGGACACGAGGACACGGGGACAGGGGGACACAGACAGACAAGGGGACACGGGGACAGGGACAGGGACACAGGGAGACACGGGGACCTGGACACAGGGACAGAGGGACACAGACAGACATGGGGACAGGGACAAGGACACGAGGACATGGACAGACACAGGGGCACGAGGACAGGGACACGGGGGGACACGGGGACACAGGGACAGGGGGACATGGACAGACACGGGGACACAGACACGGGGACAGGGGGACATGGGGACACGGACATGGGGACAGGGACACGGGGACACGGGGACCTGGACAGGGGGACATGGACAGACATGGGGACACGGAGACAGAGACAGACACAGGGACACAGACAGACACAGGGACACAGGGACAGGGGGACATGGACAGACACGGGGACACAGACACGGGGACAGGGGGACATGAGGACACAGACATGGGGACAGGGGGACACAGACAGACACAGGGACACAGACACACGGACAGGGACACAGTGGGACACGGGGACCTGGACACAGGGACAGGGGGACACGGACAGACACGGGGACACAGGAACAGAGACAGACACAGGGACACGGAGGGACACGGGGACACGGACACAGGGACACAGACAGACACAGGGACAGAGGGACATGGACAGACACGGGGACACAGACACGGGGACAGGGGGACATGGGGACACAGACAGACACGGGGACACGGACACAGGGACAGGGACACAGGGGGACACAGACAGACATGGGGACACGGGGACACGGACACAGACAGACATGGGGACATGGGGACACAGGGACAGGGACAGACACAGAGACACAGGCACAGGGGGACATGGACAGACACGGGGACACGGACAGGGGGACAGGGGGACAGGGACAGGGACACAGGGAGACACAGGGACCTGGACACGGGGACAGGGGGACACGGACAGACATGGGGACACGGAGACAGAGACAGACACAGGGACACGGGGGGACACAGGGACATGGGGGGACACGGGGACATGGACACAGGGACACAGACAGACACAGGGACAGGGGGACAGAGGAACATGGACACACACGGGGACACAGACACGGGGACAGGGGGACACGGGGACAGGGGGACACGGACACAGGGACAGGGACACAGGGAGACACGGGGACCTGGACACGGGGACAGGGGGACACGGACAGACATGGGGACACAGGAACAGAGACAGACACAGGGACACGGAGGGACACGGGGACACGGACACAGGGACACAGACAGACATGGGGACACGGGGACACAGGGACAGGGGGACATGGACAGACACGGGGACACAGACAGACATGGGGACAGGGACACAGGGACACGGGGACATGGGGACCTGGACACGGGGACAGGGGGACACGGACAGACATGGGGACACGGAGACACGGGGACGCGGACACAGGGACAGGGATATGGGGACACATGGGCACACAGGGACACGGGGACACGGACAGACAGGGGGACAGGGGGACAGACCCAGAGACATGGGGACACAAGGACACAGGGATACGAGGGACGGACGGGGGGACACGGGGACCCCCTGGTTTGGATGGGGGGGAACCCCAGGAGGTGACCGGGGGGGGCCCTGGGGGGGGGGTTGGGGGGTCCCCAGGAGGGGGGAGGTGACAGCCCTGTCCCCTCTGCACCCCCCCCCCCCCCCCCCAAACAGGCAGGAGCCGGGGGGGCCCCCCAGCTTTGAGGAGGTGACGGGGGGGGACCCCGAAGAGCCTGGAGATGGTGAGGGGGGGGCTCTGTGGGGTTTGGGGGGGCTCTATGGGGTTGGGGGGTCTCTATGGGGCTGGGGGGGGTCTCTATGGGGTTTGGGGGGTCTCTATGGGGCTGGGGGGGCTCTATGGGGTTGGGGGGTCTCTATGGGGCTGGGGGGGGTCTCTATGGGGTTTGGGGGGGTCTCTATGGGGCTGGGGGGGGTCTCTATGGGGTTTGGGGGGTCTCTATGGGGCTGGGGGGGCTCTATGGGGTTTGGGGGTCTCTCTATGGGGTTTGGGGGGGTCTCTATGGGTCTGGGGGGGTCTCTATGGGGCTGGGGGGGTCTCTATGGGGTTTGGGGGGTCTCTATGGGGCTGGGGGGTCCCATGGATGCTCCCCACCCCCCCCCCCCAGGGCTGCGTCCGCGTCGAGCCCCCCCCGAGGGTTTTGGGGTCCCCCCCCCCCCGGGCCCCCCCCGACCCCTTGAAGTGGTTCGGGGTCCTGGTGCC
Source organism: Phaenicophaeus curvirostris (assembly GCF_032191515.1). Taxonomy (NCBI): domain Eukaryota; kingdom Metazoa; phylum Chordata; class Aves; order Cuculiformes; family Cuculidae; genus Phaenicophaeus; species Phaenicophaeus curvirostris. The sequence goes on along the minus strand of NW_027206955.1, from coordinate 95,830 downwards.
CCAGAGCCTGCGCCGAGCCCAGAGCAGCTTCCAGCACGGTGAGGGGGGACCCCAAAAATCCAGGGAGGGGCCCCAAAAATCCGGGGGGGGCCCCAAAAATCCAGGGGGAGGGGACACCCCAAAAATCCAGGGGGGGGAGGACCCCAAAACCCATGGGGTGGGGGGGGTCAAAACCCTGGGGGGGGGCCCTAAACCCAAAGGGGGGAGCCCCAAAACTGGGGTGGGGGGGCTAAAACCCATGGGGGGGTCCCCAAAAACCCTGGGGGGGGCTCTAAACCCCAAGACGAGGGGTTCCTAAACCCAGGGGGGTCCCCAAAAACCCTGGGGGGCCTCTAAACCCCAAGACAGAGGGTCCCTAAACCCAGGGGGGTCCCCAAAATCCCTGAGGGGGGCTCTAAACCCCAAGACGGGGGGTCCCTAAACCCAGGGGGGGGCTCAAACCTATGGGGGGGTCCCCAAAACCTAAGGGGGGGGGTGTCTAAAACCCAGGAGAGGGTCCCTAAAACCCGAGGGGGGGGCCCCAAACTTGAGGGGGGGTCCCCAAAATTAAGGAGGGGGGGTCCCTAAAGTCCTGGGAGGGGGGGGGGAAGTCCAAGGGGGGACCCCAAACATGAGGGGGGGTCCCCAAAATCTAGGGGGGGTCCCCAAGTCTGAGGTGGGGAAGTAAAATCTGGGGAAAGGGGGAGAGAATTTGGGGGGGGACCCCGAAAATCGAGGTGGGGGGGGGGGGGAATAACAGCTGGGGTGTCCCCGAAACCCAGAGGGGGGGTCCCCGAGATGGGGGGGGTCCCCGCAAGCAGCCCCCGTGTCCCCGTCCCCCCCCCAGGGGTGTCGGAGGCCGTGGAGCTGGCGCGGCTGCAGGCGGCCGTGAGCCTCGCCGCACAACGGTACCGCCAGCTGCGGGGACAGCGGGGACGGCACCGCGGGGACACCCCCGGGGACACCCCCGGGGACACCCCCGGGGACACCAACAGCCTCGGGGACACCCAGAGCCCTGAAGACAGCGAGAGCCTCGGGGACACCAAGAACCTTGGGGACACCCAGAGCTCTGAGGACACTAAGAGCCTCGGGGACACCAAGAGCTTTGGGGACACCAAGAACCTTGGGGACACCAAGAGCCCTGAGGACACCAAGAGCCTCGGGGACACCGAGAGCCTCGGGGACACCAAGAACCTTGGGGACACTGAGAACCTTGGGGACACCAAGAGCCCTGAACATACCAAGAGCCTCAGGGACACCAAGAACCTTGGGGACACCCAGAGCCCTGAAGACACTAAGAGCCTTGAGGACACCAAGAACCTTGGGGACACCCAGAGCCCTGAGGACACCGAGAGCCTCAGGGACACTGAGAACCTTGGGGACACGCAGAGCTTTGGGGACACCAAGAGCCCTGAAGACAGCGAGAGCCTCAGGGACACCAAGAACCTTGGGGACACCCAGAGCCCTGAGGACACTAAGAGCCTCAGGGACACCAAGAACCTTGGGGACACCCAGAGCCTCGGGGACACCAACAGCCTCGGGGACACCAAGAGCCTCAGGGACACCAAGAGCTTTGGGGACACTGAGAACCCTGAAGACACCGAGAGCCTCAGGGACACCAAGAGCTTTGGGGACACCAAGAACCATGAGGACACCAAGAGCCTTGGGAACACCCAGAACCATGAGAATAACGAGGACACCAAGAGCCTTGGGGACACCAAGAGCTTTGGGGACACCAAGAACCTCAGGGACACTGAGAACCTTGGGGACATCCAGAGCCATGAGGACACCGAGAGCCTCAGGGACACCAAGAACCTTGGGGACACGCAGAGCTTTGGGGACACCCAGAGCCCTGAGGACACCAAGAGCTTTGGGGACACCAAGAACCAGAAAGACAACAGGGACACCAAGAGCCTCGGGGACACCAAGAGCCTTGGGGACACTGAGAACCTTGGGGACACCCAGAGCTTTGGGGACACCAAGAACCTTGGGGACACCCAGAGCCCTGAGAACACCGAGAGCCTCAGGGACACCAAGAGCTTTGGGGACACTGAGAACCCTGAAGACACCGAGAGCCTTGGGGACACCAAGGGCTTTGGGGACACCAAGAACCATGAGGATAATGAAGACACCGAGAGCCTTGGGGACACTGAGAACCTTGGGGACACCCAGAGCCCTGAGAATAACAAGGACACCAAGAGCCTCGGGGACACTGAGAGCCTTGGGGACACCGAGAACCTTGGGGACACCGAGAACCCTGGGGACACCCAGAGCCCTGAGGACACCAAGAGCCTTGGGGACACCAAGAGCTTTGGGGACACCAAGAGCTACGAGGATAACGAGGACACCGAGACTCATGGGGAGACCAAGAGCTTTGGGGACACCCAGAGCCACAAGGACAACGGGGACACTAAGAGCCCTGGGGACACTGAGAGCCTTGGGGACAACGGAGACACTTAAGAGCTTTGGGGCCACCAAGAACTCTGGGGACAATGGGGACCCTGAGACTCTTGGGGACACCGGGGACACCGCGAGCCGTGGGGACGAGGCCCCCGGGGCCCCCGAGATCCTTGGGACCATCAAGACCATGGAGGACACCGAGGCCACAGGTGACACAGGGACCCCTGGGGTCACCCGGACCTCGTGTGACAGCGGCTGGAGGAGACCCCGAGACCTTGGAGGACACCGAGGTCCCCCCTGGGTGACCCCCAATAAAGTCGCTGGGGTGGCCGAGGGCTCCTCGATGTCATCTCCTGTCCCCAGCGCTGCCACCTCGGGGCCACCAGGCCACCAGCCTGGGGCCACCTCCATCGTCCCCTGGTGGCCACGACCCCTTGAGGCCCCCAGGCCACCATCGTGGGGCCACCTCCATCGTCCCCTGGTGGCCACGACCCCTTGAGGCCACCAGGTCACCATCTTTGGCCACCTCCATCGTCCCCTGGTGGCCACGACCCCTTGAGGCCCCCAGGTCGCCATCTTTGGCCACCTCCATTGTCACCTGGTGGCCATTTTGGTCCCCCTGGTGGCCACGACCCCTTGTAGCCCCCAGGCCACCATCTTGGGGCCACCTCCATTGTCCCCTGGTGGCCATCTTGGACCTCCTGGTGGCCACGACCCCTTGAGGCCCCCAGGTCACCATCTTGAGGCCACCTCCATCGTTCCCTGGTGGCCATGACCCCTTGAGGCCACCAGGTCACCATCTTTGGCCACCTCCATTGTCACCTGGTGGCCATCTTGGACCTCCTGGTAGCCACAACCCCTTGAGGCCCCCAGGCCACCATCTTGGGGCCACCTCCATCGTCCCCTGGTGGCCACAACCCCTTGGGGCCACCAACCTGGTGGTCATCTTGGTCCCTCTTGGACCTCCTGGTGGCCACGACCCCTTGTAGCCCCCAGGCCGCCATCTTGGGGCCACCTCCATCGTCCCCTGGTGGCCACGACCCCTTGAGGCCCCCAGGTCACCATCCTGGGGCCACCTCCATCGTCACCTGGTGGCCACGACCCCTTGGGGGCCACCATCCTGGTGGCCATCTTGGTCCTTCTTGGACCTCCTGGTGGCCACGACCCCTTGAGGCCCCCAGGCCACCATCTTTGTCCCCCCCCTTGTGTCCCGGAGCCGCCATCTTGTCCCCTGGGTGGTGCCAGGTCTGGTTTATTGGTGGCCTCGCCCCACGCCAACACCTGGAAGGGGAAAGGAAGTGGGAGGGGGAAGGAAAAGGAGGGGACACCGGAAGTGGGCGTGGCCGGAAGTGGAGGGGCGTGGCCGGAAGTGGAGGGGGGTCAGCGGATGGTGTAGCGCACGTAGGGCACCTCGATGTCGGCGTCGCTCTCGTCGTTGCAGCAGAGCTCGAAGACCAAGGCCTTGACGTGGCGGCCCAGCTTCTTCTTGGAGACGCGCGTCACGATCTCCGTCATCCTGGGGGGGGGGAAAAAGGGACACGGGGGGCACCGTGAGGGCCTCCAGCACCAAGATGGCGGCCGCGGGGACCAGCGTGGGGGCCTCTACCATAGAGATGGGGTCATGGAGGACCAAGATGGTGGCCTCTACCATAGAGATACAACCATGGAGGACCAAGATGGTAGCCTCTACCATAGAGATGTGGTCATGGAGACGATCATGGTGGTCTCTACCATAGAGATGTGGCCATGGAGACCATCGTGGGGGCCTCTACCATAAAGATGTGGTCATGGAGACCATCATGGTGGTCTCTACCATAGAGATGAGGCCATGGAGACCATCATGGGGGCCTCTACCATAGAGATATGATCATGGAGGACCAAGATGGTGACCTCAATCATGGGATTATGGCTCTGGAGACCATCCTGGTGGTCTCTACCATAGAGATGTGGCCATGGAGACCATCGTGGGGGCCTCTACCATAGAGATGAGGTCATGGAGACCATCGTGGTGGCTTCTACCATAGAGATATGATCACGGAGGACCAAGATGGTGCCCTCTACCATAGAGATGAGGTCATGGAGACCATCGTGGTGGCCTCTACCATAGAGAAGGGGTCATGGAGGACCAAGATGGTGGCCTCAACCATAGAGATGAGATCATGGAGGACCAAGATGGTGGCCTCTACCGTAGAGATGAGGCCATGGAGACCATTGTGGTGGCCCCAACCATGGAGACGTGGCCACGGAGCCCATCGTGGTGGCCTCAGCCCTGGGTCTGTGGCCCTGGGCCCCCCCCCCCGGTGCCCCCCCCGGTCCCTACGGTTGGTCGTGGCGCTCGCGCAGCTTGGCCGCCGGCATGAAGAAGGAGTAGAGCATGGAGACGCCCTGGGACAACATGGTGATCTCCAGCCGGTGCTCCTTCTGCGGGGGACACGGAGAAGAGAGGGGGGGACACGGTGGGGGACGTGGGGTGGGACCCTCGGCCCCCCCGGCCGCCCCCCAGGGACCCCCGGCCGCCCCCCGGCCCCCCGGCCACCAGATACGGTGGTGGCCACATCTCCCCCGGCTTCCGTGGAGCTCCGTGGGGGGCGTCCCAGGAGGTCCCGGAGCCCCTCCCAGTGCTCCCAGTACCTTGAAGTAGGCGAGGAACTGGCGCAGGGTCATCTCCTGCCCGTCGGGCTGCAGCCCCTGGACCTCAAAGCGATCCCACAGCGTCCACTCCACCTCGTAGTACTGACACGAGAGCAGGGCCACCGGTTGGGGACACCCGGCGGCCACCAGGGGCAAGCAGGGACCTCAAAACACCTCGAGAACCCAACCCTGAGCCCACCAGACCTCAAAACAGCTCAAGAAACCGACCCTGAGGCCACTGAGAGCTCAAAACACCCCGAGAACCCAACTCTGAGGCCACCAGGACCTCAAAACACCTCGAGAACCCAACCCTGAGGCCACCAGGACCTCAAAACACCTCGAGAACCCAACCCTGAGGCCACCAGGACCTCAAAACACCTCGAGAACCCAACCCTGAGGCCACCAAGACCTCAAAACACCTCGAGAACCCAACCCTGAGCCCACCAAGACCCAAAAGGACCTCAAGAATCCAACCTTGACCCCATTGAGACCCCAAAACACCTCGAGAACCCAACTGTGACCCCACCAAGACATCAACCCACCTTGAGAACCTGACCCCGACCCCACCAAGACCCCAAAGGACATCAAGAAATCAACCTCATTCCCTCCGAGACCCCAAAAAACCTTGAGAATCCAACCCTGAACCCACCAAGACCCCCAAAGACCTCAAGAACTCAACCCTGACCCCCCCAAGACCTCAACCCGCCTCAAGAAACAAACCTCAACCCCATTGAGACCCCAAAACACCTCGAGAACCCAACCCCAACCCCACCAGGACCTCAAAACACCTCAAGAATCCAACCCAGACGCCACTGAGACCCCAAAAGACCTTGAAAACCCAACCCTGACCCCACCAAGACCTCAACCCACCTCGAGAACCCAACCCTTGACCCCACCGAGACCCCAAAACACCTCGAGAATCCAACCTCCACCCCACCGAGACCCCAAACCACCTCGAGACCCCGACCCCGGCCCCGTGGTGGCCCCCGCGGCGCCCACCTTGTTGCGGGGGCAGGCGAGGGGCTCGGAGAAGCCGACGAAGGGCAGGGCCAGGTTGAGGAAGGCGTTCTTGTAGGAGGCCAAGCGGCGGTGGCCCTGGACCAGCTTGTAGAGCTCCAGGCAGGCCAGGCCCACCACGGCCGCCGTGGTGGTGGCGATGGCCGGGATGATCTTCCCCGCGATCAGCTTGCTCTGAAACCGGGGAGGGACACCTCGAAAAACCGACCCTGACCCCACCGAGACCCCAAAACACCTCGAGGAACCGACCCCGACCCCACCGAGACCCCAAAACACCTCGAGAAACCGACCCCGACCCCACCGAGACCCCAAAACACCTTGAGGAACCGACACCGACCCCACCGAGACCCCAAAACACCTTGAGAAACCGACCCCGACCCCACCGAGACCCCAAAACACCTCGAGAAACCGACCCCGACCCCACCGAGACCCCAAAACACCTCGAGGAACCGACCCCGACCCCACCGAGACCCCAAAACACCTCGAGAAACCGACCCTGACCCCACTGAGACCCCAAAACACCTCGAGGAACCGACCGTGAGGCCTCCTGGACCCCAAAACACCTCGAGGAACCGACCGTGAGGCCTCCTGGACCCCAAAACACCTCGAGAAACCAACCCTGAGGCCTCCTGGACCCCAAAACACCTCGAGGAACCGACCCCGACCCCACCGAGACCCCAAAACACCTCGAGAAACCGACCCCGACCCCACCGAGACCCCAAAACACCTCGAGAAACCGACCCCGACCCCACCGAGACCCCAAAACACCTCGAGAAACCGACCCCGACCCCACCGAGACCCCAAAACACCTCGAGGAACCCACCCCGACCCCACCGAGACCCCAAAACACCTCGAGGAACCGACCCCGACCCCACCGAGACCCCAAAACACCTCGAGAAACCGACCCTGACCCCACTGAGACCCCAAAACACCTCGAGGAACCGACCCCGACCCCACCGAGACCCCAAAACACCTCGAGAAACCGACCCTGAGGCCTCCTGGACTCCAAAACACCTCGAGGAACCGACCCTGAGGCCTCCAGGACCCCAAAAGCCCTCGAGGTGCCCCCGGGGGTCCCCACCTTGTGGCGGTCGGCGGGGGGGATGTCGTAGTTCTCGGCTCGCAGGTTGGAGGCCGCGACGATGAAGTCCATGTGGAAGTTGGTGTCGTCGTCCTGGGGTGGAGGAGAAGGAGGAGAAGAAGAAGAAGAAGCCGTGGGGTGGGACGGAGATGTCGGGGGGCAGGAAGGGGGTTTTGGGGTGCGGGTCCCACCTTCTCGAACTCGATGGGGAACATGCGGAAGCCGGGCAGCTCCTCGGGGCTCGGCAGCGACGCCTTCAGCTCCTCCAGGCGCCCGTCGTCTGCGGGGGGGGGGGGACACCTCTCAGCACCCCAAGAACTTCCAGGGGACCCCAAGAACTTCCAGGGGACCCCCCAGAACCTCATGGGGACCTCTCAGCACCCCAAGAACCTCCTGGAGACCCCCAAGAACCTTGGGAACCTCCATGGGGACCTCCTGGAGACCCCCAAGAACCTCCAGGGGACCTCTTGGCACCCCAAGAACCTCCAGGGGACCCCCCAGAACCTCCAGGGGACCTCCAGGGGATCCCAACCCCCCTTTAATTGCCCCAAACCCCCCTTTAATTGCCCCAAACCCCCTTTTAATTGCCCCAAACCCCCTTTAATTGCCCCAAACCCCCTTTTAGTCACCCCAAGCCCCCTTTTAATTGCCCCAAACCCCCTTCTAGTCACCCCCAACCCCCCTTTAGTCACCCCAAACCCCCTTCTAGTCACCCCAAACCCCCTTTTAATTGCCCCCGAGCCCCCTTTTAATTGCCCCAAACCCCCTTTAATTACCCCAAACCCCCTTTAATTGCCCCCAACCCCCTTCTAGTTACCCCAAACCCCCTTTAATTGCCCCAAACCCCCTTCTAGTCACCCCCAACCCCCCTTTAGTCACCCCAAACCCCCTTCTAGTCACCCCAAACCCCCTTTTAATTGCCCCCAACCCCCCTTTAATTGCCCCAAACCCCCTTTTAATTGCCCCAACCCCCCTTTAATTGCCCCCAACCCCCTTCTAGTCACCCCAAACCCCCCTTTAATTGCCCCCAACCCCCTTCTAGTCACCCCAAACCCCCTTTTAATTGCCCCAAACCCCCTTCTAGTCACCCCAAACCCCCTTTAATTGCCCCCAAACCCCCCTTAATTGCCCCAAACCCCCTTTACTTGCCCCAAACCCCCTTTAATTGCCCCAAACCCCCTTTAATTGCCCCCAAACCCCAGTTCCTCACCCCAACCCCCCTTTAATTGCCCCAAACCCCCTTTTAATTGCCCCAAACCCCCTTCTAGTCACCCCAAACCCCCTTTAATTGCCCCCAAACCCCCTTTAATTGCCCCAAACCCCCTTCTAGTCACCCCAAACCCCCTTTTACTTGCCCCAAACCCCCTTTTAATTGCCCCCAACCCCCCTTTAATTGCCCCAAACCCCCTTTAATTGCCCCCAAACCCCCTTCAATTGCCCCAAACCCCCTTCTAGTTAACCCAAATCCCCCTTCGTTGTCCCCCACCCCCTTTAATTGCCCCAAACCCCCTTTTAATTGCCCCAAACCCCCTTCTAGTCACCCCAAACCCCCTTTAATTGCCCCAAACCCCCTTTTAGTCACCCCAAACCCCCTTTTAGTCACCCCAAGCCCCCTTTAATTGCCCCAAACCCCCTTTACTTGTCCCAACCCCCCTTTTAGTCACCCCAACCCCCTTTAATTACCCCCAAACCCCCATTAATTGCCCCAAACCCCCTTTAATTGCTCCCAAACCCCCTTCTAGTCACCCCACTCCCCCCTCGAACTGCCCCAGCCCCCCCCCCCGTAGCCCCGCACCGAGGGTGGCGCTGGCGCTCTGGAGCTCCTGGTCGGAGACGTGGATGCGGACGCCGGCTTTGGGGGTGAAGGGGGGGACGCGCACCCCCCGCAGCAGCTCGGCCACCGCCGCCCGGTCCCGCGAGCCCGCGATGCCGTAGCTCTGGGCAAACAGGTTGGCGGCCGCCACCACGTAGTCCAGGTGCAGGGGCTGGGGGGGCAACGCCGGGGGCTCAGGGGGCAATTCGAGGGCTCGGGGGGGCAATTCGAGGGCTCAGGGGGCAATTAGAGGGCTTGGGGGGGCGATTAGAGGGCTCTTGGGGCAATTAGAGGGCTCAGGGGGCAATTAGAGGGCTCGGGGGGGCGATTGGAGGGCTCAGGGGGGCAATTAGAGAGCTCAAGGGGCAATTAGAGGGCTCGGGGGGCCAATTAGAGGGCTCCGGGGGGCAATTAGAGGGCTCGGGGGGCCAATTAGAGGGCTCAGGGGGCAATCAGAGGGCTCTGGGAGCAATTAGAGGGCTCCGGGGGGGCAATTAGAGGGCTCTTGGGGCAATTCGAGGGCTCAGGGGGCAATTAGAGGGCTCGGGGGGGCAATTCGAGGGCTCCGGGGGGCAATTCGAGGGCTCAGGGGGCAATTCGAGGGCTCGGGGGGCAATTCGAGGGCTCGGGGGGGCAATTAGAGGGCTCGGGGGGCAATTCGAGGGCTCCGGGGGGCAATTTGAGGGCTCGGGGGGCAATTAGAGGGCTCAGGGGGCAATTAGAGGGCTCAGGGGGCAATTAGAGGGCTCTGGGGGGCAATTAGAGGGCTCGGGGGGCAATTAGAGGGCTCGGGGGGCAATTAGAGGGCTCGGGGGGCAATTAGAGGGCTCGGGGGGGCAATTAGAGGGCTCTTGGGGCAATTAGAGGGCTTGGGGGGGCGATTGGAGGGGTGAGAGGGGCAACTAGAAGGGGGTTGGGGGCAACTAAAGGGGGTTTGGGGCAAGTAAAAGGGGGTTTGGGGCAATTAAAGGGGGTTGGGGCAATTAAAGGGGGTTGGGGGCAACTAGAAGGGGGTTTGGGGCAAGTAAAAGGGGGTTTGGGGCAATTAAAGGGGGTTGGGGGCAACTAAAGGGGGTTTGGGGCAAGTAAAAGGGGGGTTGGGGCAATTAAAGGGGGTTGGGGCAACTAGAAGGGGGTTTGGGGCAAGTAAAAGGGGGTTTGGGGCAATTAAAGGGGGTTTGGGGCAAGTAAAAGGGGGTTTGGGGCAAGTACAGGGGGTTTGGGGCAAGTAAAAGGGGGTTTGGGGCAAGTAAAGGGGGTTGGGGGCAAGTAAAAGGGGGTTTGGGGCAACTAGAAGGGGGTTTGGGGCAACTGAGGGGGTGAAGGAGGCAACTAAGAGGGTGAAGGGGGCAACTAGAGGGGTGAGGGGGTAACTAAGGGGGTGAGGGGGCAACTAAGGGGGTGAAGGGGGCACTTAGAGGGGGTGAGGGGGTAACTAAGGGGGTGAGGGGGCAACTAAAGGGGGTTTGGGGCAACTTGGAGGGAGGAATGAGGGGGTGAGGGGGCAACTAAGGGGGTGAGGGGGGTAACTAGAGGGGTGAGGGGGGAACTAAGGGGGTGAAGGGGGCAACTAAAGGGGTGAAGGGGCAACTAGAGGGGATCATGGGGCCAGTAAGGGGGTGAGGGGGCAACTAAGGGGGTGAGGGGGCAAGTAGAGAGGGTCAGGGGGCAACTAGACGGGTGAGGGGGCAACTAGGGGGGTGAAGGGGCAACTAGAGGGGATCATGGGGCAAGTAAAGGGGTGAGGGGGCAACTAGAGAGGGTCAGGGGGCAACTAAGGGGGTGAGAAGGCAACAAAGGGGGTGATGGGTCAACTAGAGGGGTGAGGGGGTAACTAAGGGGGTGAGGGGGGAACTAGAGGGGTGAGGGGGCAACTAGAGGGGATCATGGGGCAAGTAAGCGGGTGAGGGGGCAACTAGAGAGGTGAGGGGGCAACTAAGGGGGTGAGGGGGCAACTAAGGGGGTGAAGGGGGCAATTAGAGGGGTGAGGGGGCAACTAAGGGGGTGAAGGGGCAACTAGAGGGGATCATGGGGCACGTAAGGGGGTGAGGGGGCAACTAGAGAGGGTCAGGGGGCAACTAAGGAGGTGAGGGGGTAACTAAGGGGGTGAAGGGGGCAACTAAGGGGGTGAAGGGGCAACTAGAGGGGATCATGGGGCATGTAAGGGGGTGAGGGGGCAACTAGAGAGGGTCAGGGGGCAACTAGAGGGGTGAGGGGGCAACTAGAGAGGGTCAGGGGGCAACTAGAGGGGTGAGGGGGTAACTAAGGGGGTGAGGGGGGCAACTAGAGGGGTGAGGGGGCAACTAGAGGGGATCATGGGGCCAGTAAGGGGGTGAGGGGGCAACTAAGGGGGTGAGGGGGCAAGTAGAGAGGGTCAGGGGGCAACTAGACGGGTGAGGGGGCAACTAGAGGGGTGAGGGGGCAACTAGAGAGGGTCAGGGGGCAACTAGAGGGGATCATGGGGCATGTAAGGGGGTGAGGGGGCAACTAGAGAGGGTCAGGGGGCAACTAAGGGGGTGAGGGGGTAACTAAGGGGGTGAAGGGGGCAACTAGAGGGGTGAGGGGGTAACTAAGGGGGTGAGGGGGCAATTAGAGGGGTGAGGGGGCTGCTAAGGGGGTGAGGGGGCAACTAGGGGGGTGAGGGGGCAACTAGGGGGGTGAAGGGGCAACTAGAGGGGATCATGGGGCAAGTAAGGGGGTGAGGGGGCAACTAGAGAGGGTCAGGGGGCAACTAAGGGGGTGAGGGGGCAACTAGAGGGGATCATGGGGCAAGTAAGGGGGTGAGGGGGCAACTAGAGAGGGTCAGGGGGCAACTAAGGGGGTGAGGGGGCAACTAAGGGGGTGAAGGGGGCAATTAGAGGGGTGAGGGGGCAACTAAGGGGGTGAAGGAGGCAACTAAGGGGGTGAAGGGGCAACCAGGGGGCCCCCCGGGGCAGTTAGTAGCCCCCCGGGGCAGTTAGTAGCCCCCAGGGGCAGTTAGCGGCCCCCCCGGGGCAGTTAGTAGCCCCCAGGGGCAGTTAGTAGCCCCCAGGGGCAGTTAGCGGCCCCCCGGGGCAGTTAGCAGCCCCCCCACTCACGTTGTCGGGGTTGAAGACGAGGGGGTGGGGGCAGCGCTTGGGCCCCGACCAGAACAAGGTCCCCGAGTTCGTTTTCTGCAGGAGAAACGAGCGTTAACGAGGCCGCAACCGCCCGACGGGGTCCCGGGAGGGCGGGGGGGGGGTTAATGAGGGGCATTAACGAGGCGGGGGGGGGGCAAACGAGGGGTAATGCGCATCATTAAAGGGGTACAGGGTAACGAGGGAGCTAATTAGAGGTTAACGGGGTAATTAGGGTAACGAGGGGTGGGGCGCGTCCACCCCCCCCACCCCAACCCGGGCGGGACAACTCGGCTCGGCCTGGAGAGTCCGACACGGAGAGCTCGTTAACGAGGAGTCGCTTAACGAAGAGTCGAACGTGGAGAGTCGAAGGTGGAGAGTTGGTTAACGAAGAGGTGGTTAACGAAGAGTTGGTTAACGAAGAGTCAAATGTGGAGAGTCGAACGCGGAGAGTTGGTTAACGAAGAGTTGGTTAACGAAGAGTCGAATGTGGAGAGTTGGTTAACAAAGAGTTGGTTAACGAAGAGTCCAATGTGGAGAGTTGGTTAACGAAGAGTTGGTTAACGAAGAGTCCAATGTGGAGAGTTGGTTAACGAAGAGTTGGTTAATGAGTCAAACATGGGCAGTCGAATGTGGAGAGTTGGTTAACGAAGAGTTGGTTAACGAAGAGTTCAATGTGGGGAGTTGGTTAATGAAGAGTTGGTTAATGAAGAGTTGGTTAATGAAGAGTTGGTTAATGAAGAGTTAGTTAATGAGTTGAATGTGGAGAGTTGGTCAAGGAAGAGTTGGTTAACGAAGAGTTGAACGTGGAGGGTCGATTAACGAAGAGTTGGTTAACGAAGAGTTCAATGTGGGGAGTTGGTTAATGAAGAGTTGGTTAACGAAGAGTCGAATGTGGAGAGTCGAATGTGGAGAGCTGGTTAACGAAGAGTTGGACATGGAGAGCTGGTTAACGAAGAGTTGGACACAGAGAGGTGGACACAGAGAGTTGGTTAACGAAGAGTTGGTTAACGAAGAGTCGGTCAACAAAGAGTTGAACGTGGAGAGTTGAATGTGGAGAGTCGAACGTGGAGAGTTGGTTAATGAAGAATTGGTTAACGAAGAGCTGGTTAATGAAGAGTTGGACACGGAGAGTTGGACATTGAGAGTTGGTCAATGAAGAGTTGGTTAACGAAGAGTTGGTTAACGAAGAGTCCAATGTGGAGAGTTGAATGTGGAGTTGGTTAATGAAGAGTTGGTTAACGAAGAGTCAAATGTGGAGAGTTGGTTAATGAAGAGTTGGTTAATGAGTTGAATGTGGAGAGCTGGTCAAGGAAGAGTTGGTTAACCAAGAGTTGAATGTAGTGTGTTGGTCAATGAAGAGTTGGTTAACGAAGAGGTGAATGTGGAGGGTTGGTTAATGAAGAGTTGGTTAACGAAGAGTCGAATGTGGAGAATCCAACATGGAGAGTTGGTTAACGAAGAGTCGAATGTGGAGAATCTAACATGGAGAGTTGGTTAACGAAGAGCTGGTTAACGAAGAGCTGGTTAACGAAGAGTCCAACATAGAGAGTTGAACATGGAGACTTGGTTAACGAAGAGCTGGTTAACGAAGAGTCCAACATAGAGTTGAATGTGGAGACTTGGTTAACGAAGAGTTGGTTAACGAAGAGTCCAACACAGAGAGTTGAACATGGAGAGTTGGTTAACGAAGAGCTGGTTAACGAAGAGTCCAACACAGAGAGTTGAACGTGGAGAGTTGGTTGACGACGAGCTGGTTAACGAAGAGTTGGTTAACGAAGAGTCCAACACAGAGAGTTGAACATGGAGAGTTGGCTAACGAAGAGCTGGTTAACGAAGAGTTGGTTAACGAAGAGTCCAACACAGAGAGTTGAACATGGAGAGTTGGTTAACGAAGAGCTGGTTAACGAAGAGTCCAACATAGAGAGTTGAACGTGGAGAGTTGGTTAACGAAGAGCTGGTTAACGAAGAGTCCAACATAGAGAGTTGAACGTGGAGAGTTGGTTAACGAAGAGCTGGTTAACGAAGAGTCCAACATAGAGAGTTGAACGTGGAGAGTTGGTTAATGAAGAGCTGGTTAATGAAGAGCTGGTTAACGAAGAGTTGGTTAACGAAGAGTCCAACATAGAGAGTTGAACGTGGAGAGCTGGTTAACGAAGAGCTGGTTAACGAAGAGTTGGTTAACGAAGAGTCCAACATAGAGAGTTGAACGTGGAGAGTTGGTTAATGAAGAGCTGGTTAACGAAGAGCTGGTTAACGAAGAGTCCAACATAGAGAGTTGAACATGGAGAGTTGGTTAACGAAGAGCTGGTTAACGAAGAGCTGGTTAACGAAGAGTCCAACATAGAGAGCTGAACGTGGAGAGTTGGTTAACGAAGAGCTGGTTAACGAAGAGTCCAACATAGAGAGTTGAACGTGGAGAGTTGGTTAACGATGAGCTGGTTAACGAAGAGTCCAACATAGAGAGTTGAACGTGGAGACTTGGTTAACGAAGAGCTGGTTAACGAAGAGTTGGTTAACGAAGAGTCCAACATAGAGAGTTGAACGTGGAGAGCTGGTTAATGAAGAGCTGGTTAACGAAGAGTTGGTTAATGAAGAGTCCAACATAGAGAGTTGAACGTGGAGAGTTGGCTAACGAAGAGCTGGTTAACGAAGAGTCCAACATAGAGAGTTGAACGTGGAGAGTTGGTTAACGACGAGCTGGCTAACGAAGAGTCCAACATAGAGAGTTGAACGTGGAGAGTTGGTTAACGAAGAGCTGGTTAACGAAGAGCTGGTTAACGAAGAGTCCAACATAGAGAGTTGAACGTGGAGAGTTGGTTAACGAAGAGCTGGTTAACGAAGAGCTGGTTAACGAAGAGTCCAACATAGAGAGTTGAACGTGGAGAGTTGTTTAACGAAGAGCTGGTTAACGAAGAGCTGGTTAACGAAGAGTCCAACATAGAGAGTTGAACGTGGAGAGTTGGTTAACGAAGAGCTGGTTAACGACGAGCTGGTTGACGAAGAGTCCAACATAGAGAGTTGAACGTGGAGAGTTGGTTAATGAAGAGCTGGTTGACGAAGAGTCCAACATAGAGAGTTGAACATGGAGAGTTGGGTAACGAAGAGCTGGTTGACGAAGAGTCCAACATAGAGAGTTGAACATGGAGAGTTGGTTAACGAAGAGCTGGTTGACGAAGAGTCCAACATAGAGAGTTGAACGTGGAGAGTTGGTTAACGACGAGCTGGTCCACGAAGCCTCGAACATGGAGCTCCTCAACGTCGAGTGGCTGCAGGTTCCTCAGGCCGCGCCGAGCCGTCCCGCCCCCCGAGGTCCCCCCGAGGTGCCCCCCCGAGGTCCCCGAGGTCCCCGAGGTCCCCCCGAGGGTCTCACCTGGCCCGGGGGGAAGTTGTGGAGCAGCTGGCGGATGTTGTTGCTGTACTGGCGGTGCCAGTGGCGACAGGCCCAGCCCACGCAGTCGGGCCAGGCGCGCGGCCGCTCGCTCACCAGGCTGCGCTCCACGGCCTCCAGCACCTCCAGCGGCTGCGTCCCCGCCAGCCGCAGCGTCCGCTCCACGAACCGCGGGTCCCTGCCGGCCACACGGGCAGCTGGGCCACCAGCCAGGGCGCCTGGGCTACCGACACGGCGCCTGGGCTACCGACATGGCGCCTGGGCTACCAACCATAGTGGCTGGGCTACCAACGTGGTGGCTGGGCTACCAACATGGCGGCTGGGCTACCAACCAGGGCGGCTGGGCTACCAACCAGGGCAGCTGGGCTAGCAACCATAGCGGCTGGGCCACCACTGAGTGCGGCTGGGCTACCAACCACAGCAGCTGGGCCACCATTGAGTGCAGCTGGGCTACCAACCACAGTGGCTGGGCTACCAACCCGGCGGCTGGGCTACCAACCATAGTGGCTGGGCTACCGACCAGGGCAGCTGGGCTACCAACCATGGCGGCTGGGCTACCAGCCATGGTGGCTGGGCTACCAACATGGTGGCTGGGCTATCAACCAAGGTGGCTGGGCTATCAACCATGGCGGCTGGGCTACCAACCAGGGCAGCTGGGCTATCAGCCATGGCAGCTGGGCTACCAACCAAGGCGGCTGGGCTACCAACCAGGGCGGCTGGGCTACCAACCACAGTGCCTGGGCCACCACTGAGGGCAGCTGGGCCACCAACCACAGGGGCTGGGCCACCACTGAGGGTGACTGGGCCACCAACCACAGCAGCTGGGCCACCACTGAGTGTGGCTGGGCCACCAACTACAGCGGCTGGGCCACCACTGAGGGTGGCTGGGCCACCACCCCCTGTGACTGGGCCACCACTGAGGGCAGCTGGGCCACCAACCACAGCGGCTGGGCCACCACTGAGGGTGGCTGGGCCACCACCCCCTGTGACTGGGCTACGACTGGGGGCCAGGGGGCCAGGGGGCCAGGGGGCCAGGGGGCCGGGGGGCCAGGGGGCCACGGGGGCCGGTGACACCCACGTCAGGTACTGGTTGACGTTCTCCGCCGGCTGCTTGAAGAGCCCCTCGAACTCGTCCCGCGCCCACTGCGAGAAACGGGGCCCCAGGTCACCCCAAAGCCCCTCCAGGTGTCCCCAAAGCCCCTCTAGGTGCCCTCAAAGCCCCTCCAGGTGTCCCCAAAGCCCCTCCAAGTGCCCTCAAACCCCTCTAGGTGCCTCCAAACCTCTTCTAGATGCTCTCAAAGCCCTTCTAGACACCCTCAAAGCCCCTCTAGGTGCCCTCAAAGCCCCTCCAGGTGACCCCAAACCCCCTCCAGGTGCCCTCAAACCCCTCCAGGTGCCCTCAAACCCCTCTAGGTGCCTCCAAACCTCTTCTAGACGCCCTCAAAGCCCTTCTAGATGCCCTCAAAGCCCTTCTAGGTGCCTCCAAACCTCTTCTAGATGCTCTCAAAGCCCTTCTAGACACCCTCAAAGCCCCTCTAGGTGCCCTCAAAGCCCCTCCAGGTGACCCCAAACCCCCTCCAGGTGCCCTCAAACCCCTCCAGGTGCCCTCAAACCCCTCTAGGTGCCTCCAAACTCTTTCTAGAGGCCCCAAAGCCTCCTAGAAGCCCAAAAAGCCCTTCTAGACGCCCTCAAAGCCCCTCTAGGTGCCCTCAAACCCCTCTAGGTGCCTCCAAACCTCTTCTAGATGCTCTCAAAGCCCTTCTAGACGCCCTCAAAGCCCCTCTAGATGCCTCCAAACCCTTTCTAGAAGCCCCCCAAGCCCTTCTAGATGCCCTCAAAGCCCTTCTAGGTGCCCTCAAACCCCTCTAGGTGCCTCCAAACTCTTTCTAGATGCTCTCAAAGCACCTTTAGATGCCTCCAAACCCTTTCTAGAGGCTCCAAAGCCTCCTAGAAGCCCAAAAAGCCCTTCTAGACGCCCTCAAAGCCCCTCTGAAAGCCCCAAAAGCCCTTCTAGATACCCACAAAGTCCCTCCAGGTGCCCTCAAAACCCCTCTCGATGCCTCCAAACCCTTTCTAGATGCTCTCAAAGCCCTTCTAGAAGCCCCTAAACCCCCCTAGATGCCCCCAAGGTCCTTCTAGATGCCCTCAAAGCCCCTCTAGAAGCCCTCAAAGCCCCTCTAGATGCCCTCAAAGCCCTTCTAGGAGCCCTCAAAGCCCCTCTAGAAGCCCTCAAAGCCCTTCTAGAAGCCCTCAAAGCCCTTCTAGATGCCCTCAAAGCCCCTCTAGAAGCCCCTAAACGCCCTCCAAGCCCTTCTAGATGCCCTCAAAGCCCCTCTCGATGCCCTCAAAGCCCCTCTCGATGCCCTCAAAGCCCCTCAACACCTCCAAAGCCCCTCTAGATGCCCTCAAAGCCCCTCTAGAAGCCCCTAAATGCCCTCAAAGCCCTTCTAGATGCCCTCAAAGCCCCTCTAGATGGCCTCAAAGTCCTCTAGAAGCCCAGAAAGCCCTTCCAGATGCCCTCAATGCCCTTCTAGATGCCCTCAAAGCCCCTCTAGAAGCTCCTAAAAACCCTCAAAGCCCTTCTAGAAGCCCTCAAAGCCCTTCTAGATGCCCTCAAAGCCCCTCTAGAAGCCCCTAAACGCCCTCCAAGCCCTTCTAGATGCCCTCAAAGCCCCTCTCGATGCCCTCAAAGCCCCTCTCGATGCCCTCAAAGCCCCTCAACACCTCCAACGCCCCTCTAGATGCCCTCAAAGCCCCTCTAGAAGCCCCTAAATGCCCTCAAAGCCCTTCTAGATGCCCTCAAAGCCCCTCTAGATGGCCTCAAAGTCCTCTAGAAGCCCAGAAAGCCCTTCCAGATGCCCTCAATGCCCTTCTAGATGCCCTCAAAGCCCCTCTAGAAGCTCCTAAAAACCCTCCAAGCCCCTCTAGATGCCCTCAAAGCCCCTCTAGATGCCCTCAAAGCCCCTCAACGCCCCCAAAGCCCCTCTAGATGCCCTCAAAGCCCCTCTAGAAGCCCCTAAACGCCCTCAAAGCCCTTCTAGATGCCCTCAAAGCCCCTCTAGATGGCCTCAAAGTCCTCTAGAAGCCCAGAAAGCCCTTCTAGATGCCCTCAATGCCCTTCTAGATGCCCTCAAAGCCCCTCTAGAAGCTCCTAAACACCCTCCAAGCCCCTCTAGATGCCCTCAAAGCCCCTCAACGCCCCCAAAGCCCCTCTAGATGCCCTCAAAGCCCTTCTAGATGGCCTCAAAGCCCCTCTAAAAGCCCCTAAATGCCCTCAAAGCCCCTCTAGATGCCCTCAAAGCCCCTCAACGCCCCCAAAGCCCCTCTAGATGCCCTCAAAGCCCCTCCAGGTGCCCTCAAAGCCCCTCCAGATGCCCTCAAAGCCCCTCCAGGTGTCCCCAAAGCCCCTCCAGATGCCCTCAAAGCCCCTCCAGGTGCCCCCAAAGCCCCTCCAGATGCCCTCAAAGCCCCTCCAGGTGCCCCCAAAGCCCCTCCAGATGCCCTCAAAGCCCCTCCAGGTGCCCCCAAAGCCCCTCCAGATGCCCTCAAAGCTCCTCCAGATGTCCCCAAAGCCCCTCTAGATGCCCCCCCGGGTACCTGGAGGGTGTGCTCGATGGCGTTGGGGAAGTTCTTGAGGGTGCAGATGGGGATGGCCTTCTCGGGGGGGTCCTGGCTGGAGCTGTAGGACTCGCTGAGGAAGGGGATGACCACCTGCACGTTGCCCTTGGTGCCCAACGTCCCCGACTCCAGCAGCGGCTTCCGGTAATAGACGCAGCGTCGGTCCATATAGAGCCCTGGGGGGGGACACGGCGCGGGCTGCGGCTCCCAGGGGGGCTCCCGGACACCCCAAACCCCCCCGAGATGCCCTCAAACCCTCCCAAGATGCCCTCAAACCCCCTCAAGATGCCCCCAAACCCCCTCAAGGTGCCCCCAAGCCCCTCAAGATGCCCCCAAACCCCCTCAAGGTGCCCTCAAACCCCCTCAAGATGCCCTCCACCCCCCTGAAATGCCCTCAAACCTCCTCAAGATACCTTCAACCCCCCCAAGATGCCTTCAACCCCCCCAAAACGCTCTCAAACCCCCTCAAGATGCCTTCAACCCCCCCAAGACGCCCTCAAACCCCCCCCAGATGCCCTCAAACCCCCCCGAGATGCCCCCGAACCCCCCCGAGATGCCCCCGAACCCCCTCAAGATGCCCCCAAACCCCCTCAAGGTGCCCCCAAGCCCCTCAAGGTGCCCTCAAACCCCTCAAGATGCCCCCAAACCCCTCGAGATGCCCTCAAACCCCCTCAAGATGCCCCCAAACCCCTCAAGATGCCCCCAAACCCCTTCAAGATGCCCTCAAACCCCTCAAGGTGCCCCCAAACCCCCTCGAGATGCCCTCAAATCCCCCCAAGATGCCCTCAAACCTCCTCAAGATGCTCTGAAATCCCCTCGAGATGCCCTCAAACCCCCTCAAGATGCTCTCAAACTCCCTCGAGATGCTCTCAAACTCCCTCGAGATGCCCTCAAACCCCCCCGAGATGCCCTCAAACCCCCCTGAGATGCCCTCAAACCCCCTCAAGATGCCCCCAAACCCCCTCAAGATGCCCCCAAATCCCCTCAAGGTGCCCCCAAGCCCCTCAAGATGCCCCCAAACCCCCCTGAGATGCCCTCAAACCCCCTCAAGATGCCCTCAAACTTCCTCAAGATACCTTCAACCCCCCCAAGATGCCTTCAACCCCCCCAAAACGCCCTCAAATCTCTTCAAGATGCTCTTAAATCCCCTCGAGATGCCCTCAAACCCCCTCAAGATGCTCTCAAACTCCCTCGAGATGCCCTCAAACCCCTTCAAGATGCCTTCAACCCCCCCAAGACGCCCTCAAACCCCCCTGAGATGCCCTCAACCCCCCTCAAGATGCCCTCAAACCCCCTCAAGATGCCCCCAAACCCCTCGAGATGCCCTCAAACCCCCCCGAGGTGCCCTCAACCCCCCCCGAGACGCTCCCCCGGCCTCTCACGGGCGTCCACGTTGTCGAGGGCGTTGGCGACGCCGTCGAGGGCCTCGAAGAAGTCGTCGTCGTAGACGCGCTCGGTGTCGGGGCCGACGCGGTCGGGGCGGCTGCTGACGCGCAGCGACGGGTTCATCTCCCGCACGGCGGCCGCCGCTCGCTCCGACTTCAGCTTCTGGAGGGCGAGACGACGCGTCCCACCGGGTCCCCACCCACCTCCACGACCCCCCTGGACCTCCCCAACCCAACCCAACGTCAACTTTTGATGACAAACAACCCAACGGTTCCATCTCTGAGATGGTTCCCACCACGATCTCCACCTCCTGGTCTCCATCCATTGATCCTCAACCCCCAAGACTCCATCCCACCCTCTCAAACATCAACCCTTGATGACGAACAACCCAACGGTTCCATCTCCGAGATGGTTCCCACCATGTTCTCCACCTCCTGGTCTCCATCCATCGATCCTCAACCTCAAAGACTCCATCCTGCTCCCTCCAACCTCTCCCAACATCAACTCTTGATGATGAACAACCCAACGGTTCCATCTCCAAGATGGTTCCCACCACCATCTCCACCTCCTGGTCTCCATCCATCAATCCTCAACCTCAAAGACTCCATCCTGCTCCCTCCAACCTCTCCAACCCAACCCAACATCAACCCTTGACCTCCACAAACCCAACTTCTCCACCTCTGAGGTGGTTCCCACCACGATCTCCACCTCCTGGTCTCCATCCCACCCTCTCAAACCTCTCCCAACCCAACCCAACATCAACCCTTGACCTCCACCAACCCAACTTCTCCATCTCCGAGGTGGCTCCCACCACGATCTCCACCTCCTGGTCTCCATCCATTGATCCTCAACCCCCAAGACTCCATCCCACCCTCTCAAACATCAACCCTTGATGACGAACAACCCAACGGTTCCATCCCTGAGATGGTTCCCACCACGATCTCCACCTCCTGGTCTCCATCCCACCCTCTCAAACCTCTCCAACCCAACCCAACATCAACCCTTGACCTTCACCAACCCAACGGTTCCATCCCTGAGATGGTTCCCACCACGATCTCCACCTCCTGGTCTCCATCCCACCCTCTCAAACCTCTCCCAACCCAACCCAACGTCAACTCTAGGTGACGAACAACCCAACTTCTCCATCTCCGAGGTGGCTCCCACCACCATCTCCACCTCCTGGTCTCCATCCCTGGATCCTCAAGCCCCGCGCCCCCCCCGTGGTCCCTCCGAGCTCTCCCACCCCACCCCGCGGTCTCCGTCTCTCACCGTGACGTCCCAGGGCCGGAAGAGGAACTGCCGGTTGAGGTTGGACTTCTCGATGGTGTCCATGTCGGTGACGGTGACGCAGCCCTCGGGGCCGCAGCCCAGGCCCATCATGGCGAAGTTCTTGAGCAGCTCGCAGCCGATGGCGCCCGCCCCCACCTGCCCCGCGGGGACACGGACGCGTGGGGACACCGGGGGACAACCTGGGGACGCTTGGGGGCAACCCGGGGACACCTGAGGACGCTTAGAGACACCTGAGGATGCTCCAAGACGGAGCCCGAGGTGGCCATGGAGGCTTGGGGACACCTGGAGACACCCGAGGACACTTAGAGACACCTGAGGACGCTCCAAGATGGAGCCCGAGGTGGCCATGGAGACTTGGAGATGCTTGGGGACACCTGAGAGACACCTGGGGACACTCCAGGATGAAGCCCGAGGTGGCCATGGAGACCTGGGGACACCTGGGGACACTTAGAGACACCTGAGGACACTCCAAGATGGAGCCCGAGGTGGCCGTGGAGGCTTGGGGACACCTAGGGACACCTGAGGACACTCCAAGATGAAGCCTGAGGTGGCTTTGGAGGCTTGAGGACACCTAGGGACACCTGGGGAAGCTCGAGGAGGAAGCCTGAGGTGGCCAGGGAGACCTAGGGACGCTTGGGGACACCGGGGGACACTTGAAGACACTCCAGGATGAAGCCTGAGGCGGCTATAGAGACCTGGGGACACCTGGGGACACTCCAGGAGGGAGCCTGAGGTGGCCATGGAGACCTGGGGACGCTTGGGGACACCTGAGGGACACCTGGGGACACCTGAGGAACACCTAGAGACACCTGAGAACACTCCAGGAGGGAGCCTGAGGTGGCCATGGAGGCCTGGAGATGCCTGGGGACACCTGAGGGACACCTGGGGACACTTAAGAGACACCTAAGGATGCTCCAAGATGGAGCCCGAGGTGGCCATGGAGATCTGGGGACACCTGGGGACACTCCAGGACGAAGCCTGAGGTGGCCATGGAGACCTGGAGATGCTTGGGTACACCTGAGAGACACCTGGAGATGCTCGGGGACACCTGGGGACACTCCAGGATGAAGCCCAAGGTGGCCATGGAGACCTAGGGACACCTGGGGACACCTGAGGACACTTAGAGACACCTGAGGACACTCCAAGATGAAGCCTGAGGTGGCTTTGGAGGCTTGGGGACACCTAGGGACACCTGGGGAAGCTCGAGGAGGAAGCCTGAGGTGGCCAGGGAGACCTGGAGATGCTTGGGGACACCTGAGGACACCTGGGGACACTCCAGGATGAAGCCCGAGGTGGCCTTGGAGACCTGGAGATGCCTGGGGACACCTGAGGGACACCTGGGGACACTTGAAGACACTCCAGGATGAAGCCTGAGGTGGCTTTGGAGGCTTGGGGACACCTGGGGACACCTGAGGATGCTTCAGGATGAAGCCCGAGGTGGCCATGGAGGCCTGGGGACACCTGAGGGACATGTAGGGACACCGAGGGACACCTGGGGAAGGTCCAGGATGAAGCCTATGATGGTCAGGGAGACCTGGAGACACCTGGGGACACTTTGAGGGACACCTGGGGATACTTGGGGACACCTGAAAAACCTTGGGGACACCTGAGGACACTCCAGGAGGGAGCTTGAGGTGGCCATGGAGGCCTGGGGACACCTGGGGACGCTTGGGGACACCTGAGGACACTCCAGGAGGGAGCTTGAGGTGGCCATGGAGGCCTGGGGACACCTGAAGAACCTTGGGGACACCTGAGGAACACCTAGAGACACCTGAGGACACTCCAGGATGGAGCCTGAGGTGGCCTTGGAGGCCTGGAGATGCCTGGGGCCACCTGAGGGCCACCTGGGGCCACTCCAGGATGCGGCCTGAGGTGGCTTTGGAGGCTTGGGGACACCTAGGGACACCTGGGGACACTCCAGGATGAAGCCTGAGGTGGCTTTGGAGGCTTGGGGACACCTAGAGACACCTGAGGACACTCCAGGATGGAGCCTGAGGTGGCCATGGAGACCTGGAGATGCCTGGGGACACCTGGGGACACTTGAGGACACTCCAGGATGAAGCCTGAGGTGGCTTTGGAGGCTTGGGGACACCTAGGGACACCTGGGGACACTCCAGGATGAAGCCTGAGGTGGCCATGGAGACTTGCAGATGCTTGGGGACACCTGGAGACACTCCAGGATGAAGCCCGAGGTGGCCATGGAGACCTGGAGATGCTTGGGGACACTTGGGGACACCTGAAGAACCTTGGGGACACCTGAGGACACCCCAGGATGGAGCCTGAGGTGGCCATGGAGACCTGGAGATGCTTGGGGACACCTGGGGACACTCCAGGATGAAGCCTGAGGTGGCCAGCGAGACTTTGAGATGCTTGGGGACACCTGGGGACGCTTGGGGACACTCCAGGATGAAGCCCGAGGTGGCCATGGAGACTTGGAGATGTGTGGGGACACCTGAGGGACACCTGGGGACAGTTAAGAGACACCTAAGGATGCTCCAAGATGGAACCCGAGGTGGCCATGGAGATCTGGGGACACCTGGGGACACTCCAGGACGAAGCCTGAGGTGGCCATGGAGACCTGGAGATGCTTGGGGACACCTGGGGACACTCCAGGATGAAGCCCGAGGTGGCCATGGAGACCTAGGGACACCTGGGGACACCTGAGGACACTTAGAGACACCTGAGGACACTCTAAGATGAAGCCTGAGGTGGCTTTGGAGGCTTGAGGACACCTAGGGACACCTGGGGAAGCTCGAGGAGGAAGCCTGAGGTGGCCAGGGAGACCTGGAGATGCTTGGGGACACCTGAGGGACACCTGGGGACACTTGAAGACACTCCAGGATGAAGCCTGAGGTGGCTTTGGAGGCTTGGGGACACCTGGGGACACCTGAGGATGCTTCAGGATGAAGCCCGAGGTGGCCATGGAGACCTGGAGATGCTTGGGGACACCTGAGGGACACCTGGGGACACTTGAAGACACTCCCGGATGAAGCCTGAGGTGGCTTTGGAGGCTTGGGGACACCTGGGGACACCTGAGGATGCTTCAGGATGAAGCCCGAGGTGGCCATGGAGGCCTGGGGACACCTGAGGGACATGTAGGGACACTTATGGACACCTGGGGATACTTGGGGACACCTGAAGAACCTTGGGGACACCTGAGGACACTCCAGGACGGAGCCCGAGGTGGCCATGGAGGCCTGGGGACACCTGAAGAACCTTGGGGACACCTGAGGAACACCTAGAGACACCTGAGGACACTCCAGGAGGGAGCCTGAGGTGGCCATGGAGGCCTGGAGATGCTTGGGGACACCTGAGGACACCTGGGGACACTCCAGGATGAAGCCTGAGGTGGCCACAGAGGCCAGGAGACACCTGGGGACACTTGGGGACACCTGGGGACACTCCAGGATGAAGCCCGAGGTGGCCATGGAGACCTGGAGACACCTGGGGACACCTGAGGACACTCCAAGATGAAGCCTGAGGTGGCCAGCGAGACTTTGAGATGCTTGGGGACACCTAGGGACGCTTGGGGACACCTAAGGATGCTCCAAGATGGAACCCGAGGTGGCCATGGAGATCTGGGGACACCTGGGGACACTCCAGGACGAAGCCTGAGGTGGCCATGGAGACCTGGAGATGCTTGGGGACACCTGAGGGACACCTGAGGGACACCTGAAGAATCTTGGGGCCACCTGAGGAACACCTAGAGCCACCCGAGGACACCCCAGGATGGAGCCTGGGGTGGCCTTGGAGACCTGGAGATGCCTGGGGCCACCTGAGGGCCACCTGGGGCCACTCCAGGCTGAAGCCTGAGGTGACCATGGAGTCTTGGGGCCGCGCGAGGGTCACTGACCACAAAATACTTCTGGGCGCCCAGCTTGGCCTGCAGCTCCGCCCCGAAGACGGCCACCTGCCCGTCGTAGCGGCTGTTGCGCTGGGGACACACGGACACGGCCCCGTCACCGACACCACAACCCCAGGAGATCCCGACCCATGGAGAACCCCAGGAGACCCCGACCCATGGAGATCCCGACCCCCAGGAGACCCCCAGGAGATCCCAGCCCAGGGGAACCTCGAGAAGATCCCAACCCGAGAAGATCCCAAACCCTAAGAGATCCTAAGATGACCCCAACCCATGAGGAACCTCGAGAAGATCCCAACCCAAGGAGATCGTGACCCCTAAGAGACTCCAATGAGCTCCCAGCCCAGGGGAACCTTGAGAAGATCCCAACCCGAGAAGATCCCAACCCTTAAGAGATCCTGAGATGACCTCAACCCATGGGGAACCTTGAGAAGACCCCAACCCGAGAAGATCCCAAGCCCTAAGAGATCCTGAGATGATCCCAACCCGCGAGGAACCTCGAGAAGATCCCAACCTGAGAAGATCCCAAGCCCTAAGAGATCCTGAGATGATCCCAACCCCCGGGGGACCCCGAGAAGACCCCAAGGCCAGGAGGTCCCGGGGGCGGCTGCTGACCGGGCGACACTGCTCCTCGGTGAGAAGCGAGTCCTTGTCCTCCTCGGGGAGACACTCGAGGGCGTCGAAGTAAAGCCACTGGGTGATGGGCGTGAACTTCCCCGACACCGCCTGGGGACAGCGCCCGTCACGGGGGGGACAGCACCCAACGGGGACCCAGGAGGAACCCCAGGATCCAGGTGGGAGCCAGGAGATCAGGAGGAACCCAGGAGGAACCCAAGGATCCAGGTGGGACCAGGAGGAACCTGAGGATCCAGGTGGGACCAGGAGGAACCCAGGGGGATCAGGAGGAACCCAAGGATCCAGGAGGAACCCAGGAGGAACCCAAGGATCCAGGGGGGATCAGGAGGAACCCAAAAAGAACCCAGGGGGATCAGGAGATGAGGAGGAACCTGAGGATCCAGGTGGGACCAGGAGGAACCCAGGGATCCAGGTGGGACCAGGAGGAACCCAAGGATCCAGGAGGAACCCAGGGGGATCAGGAGGAACCCAGGAGGAACCCAGGAGGAACCCAAGGATCCACAAGGGACCAGGAGGAACCCAAGGATCCAGGTGGGATCAGGAGGAACCCAAGGATCCAGGAGGAACCCAGGGGGATCAGGAGGAACCCAGGAGGAACCCAGGAGGAACCCAGGGGGATCAGGAGATGAGGAGGAACCTGAGGATCCAGGTGGGACCAGGAGGAACCCAAGGATCCAGGAGGAACCCAGGGGGATCAGGAGGAACCCAGGAGGAACCCAGGAGGAACCCAAGGATCCAGGAGGAACCCAGGAGGAACCCAAGGATCCAGGAGGAACCCAGGAGGAACCCAGGGGGATCAGGAGGAACCCAAGAAGAACCCAGGGAGATCAGGACATGAGGAGAAACCCAGGATCCAGGGAGACCAGGAGGAACCTGAGGATCCAGGTGGGACCAGGAGGAACCCAGGAGGAACCCAAGGATCCACAAGGGACCAGGAGGAACCCAAGGATCCAGGTGGGATCAGGAGGAACCCAAGGATCCAGGAGGAACCCAGGGGGATCAGGAGGAACCCAGGAGGAACCCAAGGATCCAGGGGGGATCAGGAGGAACCCAAAAAGAACCCAGGGGGATCAGGAGATGAGGAGGAACCTGAGGATCCAGGTGGGACCAGGAGGAACCCAAGGATCCAGGTGGGACCAGGAGGAACCCAGGGATCCAGGGGGGATCAGGAGGAACCCAAGGATCCAGGTGGGACAAGGAGGAACCCAGGGATCCAGGTGGGACCAGGAGGAACCCAGGGATCCAGGTGGGACAAGGAGGAACCCAAGGATCCAGGTGGGACCAGGAGGAACCCAGGGATCCAGGGGGGATCAGGAGGAACCCAGGAGGAACCCAAGGATCCAGGAGGAACCCAGGAGGAACCCAGGATCCACAAGGGACCAGGAGGAACCCAGGATCCAGGTGGGACCAGGAGATGAGGAGGAACCTGAGGATCCAGGTGGGACCAGGAGGAACCCAAGGATCCAGGTGGGACAAGGAGGAACCCAGGGATCCAGGTGGGACCAGGAGGAACCCAGGGATCCAGGTGGGACCAGGAGGAACCCAGGGATCCAGGTGGGACCAGGAGGAACCTGAGGATCCAGGTGGGACCAGGAGGAACCCAAGGATCCAGGTGGGACCAGGAGGAACCTGAGGATCCAGGTGGGACCAGGAGGAACCCAAGGATCCAGGTGGGACCAGGAGGAACCCAAGGATCCAGGTGGGACCAGGAGGAACCCAGGGATCCAGGTGGGACAAGGAGGAACCCAAGGATCCAGGGAGGACCAGGAAGAACCCAGGACGAACCCAGGAGGAACCCAGGAGGAACCCAAGGATCCAGGTGGGACCAGGAGGAACCCGAGGATCCAGGTGGGACCAGGAGATCAGGTAGGACCCAGGTGACCAGCTGGGACCCAGGTGATCAAGAGGGAACCCAGATCATTAAGAGGGAACCCAGGGGCTCAAGGTTGACCTTGATGTCCAGGTGACACCCAGGTGGGACCCGGCGGGCACTACCTTCATGACCTCCTGCGCGGCGAGGCCCCCGATGAAGGCGTTGACGGGCGCCAGGTCCCCGGTGGCCTGGAAGGCGAGTTCCCGCAGCAGCTCCTCGTCCAGCTCCTCGCCCGGAGCCGCCTCGCGCGCCAGGGCCACCACCTGGGCCGCGTCACCCTGCGGGGACACCACTGCCACCTCAGGGGACATCAGGGACACCTCAGGGGGACCTGGGGCCACCACCTCACCCTGAGGGGACATCTGAGGGACACAGGAGGGGGACCTGGGGCCTCCACGTCACCCTGAGGGGACATCTGAGGGGAACCTGGGGCCTCCAGGGCCACCACCTGGGCCTGAGGGGACATGGGGAACACGTCAAGGGAACCTGAGGCCTCCAGGGCCACCATGTCACCCTGAGGGGACATCGAGGGACACAGGAGAGGGACCTGGGGCCACCACCTGGGCCTGAGGGGACACGAGGGACATGTCAGGGGGACCCGGGGCCACCACCTGGGCCTGAGGGGACACCTGAGGGGAACCTGAGGCCTCCACGGCCACCACGTCACCCTGAGGGGACACATGAAGGGAACCTGGGGCCTCCAGGGCCACCGTGTCACCCTAAGGGGACATAAAGGGACACAGGAGAGAAGCCTGAGGCCTCCAGGGCCACCACCTTGGCCTGAGGGGACACAAGGGACACCTGAGGGGAACCTGAGGCCTCCAGGGCCACCACCTTGGCCTGAGGGGACACGTCAAGGGGACCTGAGGCCTCCAGGGCCACCGTGTCACACGTGAGGGGAACCTGAGGCCTCCAGGGCCACCACCTGGGCCTGAGGGAACATCGAGGGACACAGGAGGGGGACCTCGACTGGCGGCCATTATGGCCTAGGCTCCACAGGGCGGCCATGATGAACTAGGCCCCGCGGGGCGGCCATGATGAACTAGGCCCCGTGGGGCGGCCACGATGAACTAGGCCCCACGGGGTGGCCATGTTGATCTAGGCCCCGTGGGGCGGCCATAATGAACTAGGCCCCGCGGGGCGGCCATGATGAACTAGGCCCCATGGGGCGGCCACGATGAACTAGGCCCTGCGGGGCGGCCACGATGAACTAGGCCCCGTGGGGTGGCCATGATGAACTAGGCCCCGCGGGGCGGCCATGATGAACTAGGCCCCGCGGGGCGGCCATGATGAACTAGGCCCCGTGGGGCGGCCATGATGAACCAGGCCCTGTGGGGCGGCCATGTTGATCTAGGCCCCGCGGGGCGGCCATGATGAACTAGGCCCCGTGGGGCGGCCATGATGAACTAGGCCCCGTGGGGCGGCCATGATGAACTAGGCCCTGTGGGGCGGCCATGATGAACTAGGCCCCGCGGGGCGGCCACGATGAACTAGGCCCCGTGGGGCGGCCATGTTGATGTAGGCCCCGTGGGGCGGCCATGTTGATCTAGGCCCCGCGGGGCGGCCATGATGAACTAGGCCCCGTGGGGCGGCCATGATGAACTAGGCCCCGCGGGGCAGCCACGATGAACTAGGCCCCGCGGGGCGGCCATGTTGATCTAGGCCCCGTGGGGCGGCCATGATGAACTAGGCCCCGCGGGGCAGCCATGATGAACTAGGCCCCGCGGGGCGGCCATGATGAACCAAGCACCGCGGGGCGGCCATGATGAACTAGGCCCCGTGGGGCGGCCATGATGAACTAGGCCCTGTGGGGCGGCCATGTTGATCTAGGCCCCGCGGGGCGGCCATGATGAACTAGGCCCCGCGGGGCGGCCATGATGAACTAGGCCTCGATGTCCCCCGCGTCCCCGCTGTCCCCCCCTGTCCCCGCGGTGTCCCCACCTGGTTGCGGGGCCGGGGCGGGCGGCCGTGCTGCTGCAGGAAGCGGTGCAGCCCCTGCCAGCCCCGGTGCAGCTGCCGCGGCCGCGACGCCTTCGCAAAGTCCGTCAGCACCACCCGCGGCTCCTGCAGCGCCTCCCGCAGCCGTGCCTGACGCCAGGACAGACCAGTCAGGACCAGTACGGACCAGTATGGACCAGTACGGGTCAGTACAGACCAGTATGGACCAGTACGGGCCGGTACGGACCAGCATGGCCTAGTACAGATCGGTAATGTCCCCCCCAGCGCCTCCTGCAGCCGCGCCGGCCCCCAGTACAGACCAGTATGGGCCAGTACAGACCAGTACGGACCCCTCCCAACCCACCTCCAGTGCTCCCAGTCCCTCCTAGTCCCCTCCCAGTGCTCCCAGTCCCCTCCCAGTCCATCTCCAGTCCCTCCCAGTGCTCCCAGTCCCTCCCAATCCACCTCCAGTCCCTCCCAGTCCCTTCCCAGTGCTCCCAGTCCCCTCCCAGTGCTCCCAGTCCCTTCCCAGTCCACCTCCAGACCCTCCCAGTCCCCTCCCAGTGCTCCCAGTCCCCTCCCAATCCATCTCCAGTCCCTTCCCAGTCCCCTCCCAGTGCTCCCAGTCCCCTCCCAATCCATCTCCAGTCCCTTCCCAGTCCCCTCCCAGTGCTCCCAGTCCCCTCCCAGTCCACCTCCAGTCCCTCCCAATCCATCTCCAGTCCCTCCCAGTCCCCTCCCAGTGCTCCCAGTCCCCTCCCAATCCACCTCCAGTCCCTCCCAGTGCTCCCAGTCTCCTCCCAGCCCCCTCTCAACCCATCTCCAGTCCCTCCCAGTCCCCTCCCAGTGCTCCCAGTCCCTTCCCAGTGCTCCCAGTCCCCTCCCAGTCCCTCTCAATCCACCTCCAGTCCCTCCCAGTCCCCTCCCAGTCCCTCTCAATCCACCTCCAGTCCCTTCCCAGTGCTCCCAGTCCCCTCCCAGTCCCCTCCCAATCCATCTCCAGTCCCTCCCAGTCCCCTCCCAGTGCTCCCAGTCCCCTCCCAGTCCACCTCCAGTCCCTCCCAATCCATCTCCAGTCCCTCCCAGTCCCTTCCCAGTGCTCCCAGTCCCTTCCCAGTCCCCTCCCAGTGCCCCCCAGTCCCCTCCCAGTGCTCCCAGTCCCCTCCCAGTGCTCCCAGTCCCCTCCCAGTCCCTCTCAATCCATCTCCAGACCCTCCCAGTCCCCTCCCAGTGCTCCCAGTGCCTCCCAATCCATCTCCAGTCCCTCCCAGTGCTCCTAGTCCCTTCCCAGTGCTCCCAGTCTCCTCCCAGCCCCCTCTCAACCCATCTCCAGTCCCTCCCAGTGCTCCCAGTCCACTCCCAGTCTCCTCCCAATCCACCTCCAGTCCCTCCCAGTCCCCTCCCAGTGCTCTCAGTCCCTTCCCAGTGCTCCCAG
Source organism: Phaenicophaeus curvirostris (assembly GCF_032191515.1). NCBI lineage: Eukaryota > Metazoa > Chordata > Aves > Cuculiformes > Cuculidae > Phaenicophaeus > Phaenicophaeus curvirostris. The sequence continues at coordinate 64,385 of NW_027206955.1, read as the reverse complement.
TCTCCTCCCACTGCACCTCCAGTCCCTCCCAGTGCTCCCAGTCCCCTCCCAGTCCCTCCCAGTCCCCTCCCAGTGCTCCCAGTCCCCTCCCAGTCCCTCCCAACACACCTCCAGTCCCTCCAGTGCTCCCAATCCCCTCCCAGTCCCTCCCAGTCCCCCCCAGTCCCTCCCAGTCCCTCCCAGTCCCCTCCCAGTCCCCTCCCAGTGCTCCCAGTGACTCACGAAGCGGACGTGTTTGGGCATCTTGACCTGGGTGACGATCCCCCCCCTCACGTAGTCCCCGAAGCTGCTCGTGTCGCCGATGCTGAAGGTGTAGGGGCCTGCGGGGGGGCAGCTCCCAGTCCATCCCAGTGCCCCCCAGTCCATCCCAGTACCCCCCAGGTCCCTCCCAGTCCATCCCAGTGCCCCCTAGATCATTCCCAGTGCCTCCCAGTGCCTCCCAGTGCCCCCAAGGTCCCTCCCAGTCCATCCCAGTGCCTCCCAGGTCCCTCCCAGTGCTCCCAGTCCATCCCAGTGCCCCCCAGTTCCCTCCCAGTTCCCCCCAGCTCCCTCCCAGTCCATCCCAGTGCCCCCCAGGTCCCTCCCAGTGCCCCCCAGCTCCCTCCCAGTCCATCCCAGTGCCTCTCAGGTTCCTCCCAGTGACACTCAGGTGCCTCCCAGTTCCTCCCAGTCCCCCTCAGGTCCCTCCCAGTTCCTCCCAGTCCCTCCCAGTCCATCCCAGGTCCCTCCCAGTGCCCCCCAGGTTCCTCCCAGTCCATCCCAGTGCCCCCTAGGTCCCTCCCAGTTCCACCCAGATCCCTCCCCGTGACCCTCAGGTCCCTCCCAGTCCATCCCAGTGCCCCCCAGGTCCCTTCCAGTCCCTCCCAGGTCCCTCCCAGCTCCTCCCAGTCCCTCCCAGTGCCCCCCAGCTCCCTCCAAGTTCCTCCCAGTGCCCCCTAGGTCCCTCCCAGTTCTTCTCAGTCCATCCCAGTCCCCCTCAGGTCCCTCCCAGTTCTTCTCAGTCCATCCCAGTCCCCCTCAGGTCCCTCCCAGTTCTTCTCAGTCCATCCCAGTCCCCCTCAGGTCCCTCCCAGTTCTTCTCAGTCCATCCCAGTCCCCCTCAGGTTCCTCCCAGTCCATCCCAGTGCCCCCCAGGTCCTTCCCAGTGCCCCCCCAGTCCCTCCCAGTCCATCCCAGTGCCCCCCAGGTCCCTCCCAGTCCCTCCCAGTCCATCCCAGTGCCCTCCAGCTCCCTCCCAGCTCCTCCCGGTGCCCCCCAGGTCCCTCCCGGTGCCCCCGAGGTCCCTCCCGGTGCCCCCAGTCCCGCTCTGACCGAGGACGCGGATCTCCATGGGGCCGCACTTGTTGAGCTCGTCCATCCCCTCCACCTCGGTGAAGGTGACGAAGTCCCCGGTCTCGAAGCCGTGACGAGCCTCGTCCAGACACGTCACCTCCCCGGGACAGCCCTGGGGGACCCCGAAACATCAGGGACCCCGACCCAGAGACCCCGAAACGTGGGGGACCCCAACCCAGAGACCCCAGAGCGTGAGGAACCCCAACCCAGAGACCCCAGAGCGTGAGGAACCCCAGGAGACCCCAACCCAGAGACCCCAGAGCATGAGGGACCCCAACCCAGAGACCCCAGAGCGTGAGGAACCCCAGGAGACCCCAACCCAGAGACCCCAGAGCATGAGGGACCCCAACCCAGAGACCCCAGAGCGTGAGGAACCCCAGGAGACCCCAACCCAGAGACCCCAGAGCGTGAGGGACCCCAACCCAGAGACCCCAGAGCGTGGGGAACCCCAGCAGACCCCAACCCGGAGACCCCAGAGCGTGGGGAACCCCAGGAGACCCCAACCCAGACACCCCAGAGCCTGAGGGACCCCAGGAGACCCCAACCCAGAGACCCCAGAGTGTGAGGGACCCCAACCCAGAGACCCCAGAGCGTGAGGAACCCCAGGAGACCCCAACCCAGAGACCCCAGAGCCTGAGGGACCCCAGGAGACCCCAACCCAGAGACCCCAGAGCCTGAGGGACCCCAGGAGACCCCAACCCAGAGACCCCAGAGCGTGAGGGACCCCAGGAGACCCCAACCCAGACACCCCAGAGCGTGAGGAACCCCAGGAGACCCCAACCCGGAGACCCCAGAGCGTGAGGGACCCCAGGAGACCCCAACCCAGAGACCCCAGAGCGTGAGGAACCCCAGGAGACCCCAACCCAGAGACCCCAGAGTGTGAGGGACCCCAACCCAGAGACCCCAGAGCGTGAGGAACCCCAGGAGACCCCAACCCAGAGATCCCAGAGCGTGAGGAACTCCAACCCAGAGACCCCAGAGCGTGGGGAACCCCAACCCAGAGACCCCAGAGCATGAGGGACCCCAACCCAGAGACCCCAGAGTGTGAGGGACCCCAACCCAGAGACCCCAGAGCGTGAGGAACCCCAGGAGACCCCAACCCAGAGACCCCAGAGTGTGAGGGACCCCAACCCAGAGACCCCAGAGCGTGAGGGACCCCAGGAGACCCCAACCCAGAGACCCCAGAGCATGAGGGACCCCAACCCAGAGACCCCAGAGTGTGAGGGACCCCAACCCAGAGACCCCAGAGCGTGAGGAACCCCAGGAGACCCCAACCCAGAGACCCCAGAGTGTGAGGGACCCCAACCCAGAGACCCCAGAGTGTGAGGGACCCCAGGAGACCCCAACCCGGAGACCCCAGAGCGTGAGGGACCCCAGGAGACCCCAACCCAGAGACCCCAGAGCGTGAGGAACCCCAGGAGACCCCAACCCAGAGACCCCAGAGTGTGAGGGACCCCAACCCAGAGACCCCAGAGCGTGAGGAACCCCAGGAGACCCCAACCCAGAGACCCCAGAGTGTGAGGGACCCCAGGAGACCCCAACCCAGAGACCCCAGAGCCTGAGGGACCCCAACCCAGAGACCCCAGAGCGTGAGGAACCCCAGGAGACCCCAACCCAGAGACCCCAGAGCGTGGGGAACCCCAGGAGACCCCAACCCAGAGACCCCAGAGCGTGAGGGACCCCAGGAGACCCCAACCCAGAGACCCCAGAGCGTGAGGGACCCCAGGAGACCCCAACCCAGAGACCCCAGAGCGTGAGGAACCCCAGGAGACCCCAACCCAGAGACCCCAGAGCGTGAGGGACCCCAGGAGACCCCAACCCAGAGACCCCAGAGCGTGAGGGACCCCAACCCAGAGACCCCAGAGTGTGGGGAACCCCAGGAGACCCCAACCCGGAGACCCCAGAGCGTGAGGGACCCCAGGAGACCCCAGAGCGTGAGGAACCCCAGAAGATCCCAACCCAGAGATGAAGCCCAGAAGACCCCAACCCAGAGAAGAATTTGAGGAGCCCCCAACCCAGAGATGAAGCTGAGGAGACCCCAACCCAGAGAAGAATCTGAGGAGACCCCAACCCAGAGATAAAGTCCAGGAGACCCCAACCCAGAGATGAACTTGAGGAGCCCCCAACCCAGAGATGAAGCTGAGGAGCCCCCAACCTTGGTGACCATGGAGACCATGGCGCTGAGCGGCTGTTCCCCGTTGGGGTCCGTCACCACCAGGTCATCCCCGAAGTCGCAGAAGAGCTGCCTAAAGACGAGGGTTTCGGGGGGTTGAGAAGATGGGGGCCCTTCCGCAGGCTCTCGGGGCGGGGAGGGGCGCCGGCCGGTGGCCTCGTCTCACCCGAAGAGGCCCCGCGTGTCGGCCACCACCAGCTTGATGCCGCGGCTGTGGCAGAAGTCGCCCACCCAGAGCTGCTCCTCCAGCGGGGAGTTGGTCAGCACCACCACCTGCCGGGGGGGGACACCGCAACGTCAAGCCCCTTGTCCTGCTGTCCTTCATCCATCCATCCTCACCATCCCTCTATCCATCCCTGATCCATCATCCATACATCGTCCATCATCATCACCACCACCATCGTTCTCCATCCATCGTCCATCCATCCTTCATCCAACCATCATCATTATCCACCCATCGTCCGCCTGTCCTTCATCCTCCCATCACCATCATTTTCCACCCATCATCATCCATCCATCTTCCATCCATCACCATCACCTTCCATCCATCATCACCTTCCATCCATCGTCCATCTGTCCTTCATCCATCACCATCATCTTCCATCCATCATCTTCCATCCATCATCATCCATCCATCTGTCCTTCATCCATCCATCATCATCATCTTCCATCCATCCTCATCATCCATCCATTGTCCGTCTGTCCTTCATCCACCCATCACCATCATCTTCCATCCATCATCGTTGTCCATCTGTCCTTCATCCATCCATCACCATCACCTTCCATCCATCATCATCCTCCATCCATCGTCCATCTGTCCTTCATCCATCACCATCATCTTCCATCCATCGTCCTTCATCCATCCATCACCATCATCTTCCATCCATCACTATCCATCCATCGTCCATCTGTCCTTCATCCTCCCATCACCATCATCTTCCACCCGTTGTTCATCATTGTTTTTCACTCTCTAACGTCATCATCCTCCATCCATCCATCCATCCCTGCTCCATCATCCGAACGTTGTCCGTCCACCATCATCACCATCACTTTCCATCATCATCATCACCTTCCACTCATCGCTATCATCATCTTCCACTCAACATCCATCCTCATCACCTTCCGGTCGTTATCTCCCCTTCATCATTACCACCTTCCATTCATCATCATCATCACCTTCCATCCATCATCATCTTCCATTTGTTATCTTCCACTCATCATCGCCACCATCATCATCTTCCACCCATTAACCACCATCGTTATCATTATTTCCATTCGTTATCGTCATCATCTCCCATTTATCAACTTCCATCCCCCCTCATCTTCCATCCATCATCATCTTCCATCCATCATCGTCATCTTCCACCCATCATCATCTTCCACCCGTTCTCCAACACCACCTTCACCATCACCATCTTGCATTCATCATCATCATCTTCTACTCATTATCCATCATCATCGTCATCATCCTCCATTCGTTACCACCACCATCTTCCATTTATCGACTTCGATCCATCATCATCTTCCAATCGTTATTTACCATCATCTTCCACTCATCATCACCATCATCATCTTTGACTCCTTATCTGTCATCATTTTCCATTAATCATCATCTTCCACTTATCATTCTCATCCATCTGTCCTTCATCATCATCCATCATCCACCTCTCCTTCATCCACCCATCACCATCAGCCAAATGTGGTGGACCCCCCCCTCCAGATGTTGTTAACCCCCTCCAGATGCTGGGGACCCCCTCCAGATGTGGTGGACCCCCTCCAGATGCTGGGGACCCCCTCCAGATGCTGTGGAACCCCCTCCAGATGTGGTGGACCCCCATCCAGACGTCGGCCACGGAGACAAATGCTTGAAGACCCGAGAGCCTCAACCAGCTCCGTTGGGCCCAGGCGCCTCCGGGGCCCCGTACGAGTTTGGGGACCCCCTCCAGCTGTTTTGGGGACCCCCTCCAGATGTTGTGGGGACCCCCTCCAGCTGTTGGGGACCCCCTCCAGCTGTCGGGGTTACCTGGAAGGGCGCCAGGAAGTCCTCGGAGAGCGGCTGCCGGGCGCTGCTGACGGCCACGTAGGCGTTGAGCTCGGCCAGACGCGGCAGCGTCGCCTCCGCCCGGTTCTGCCCCACGTCCTCCTCCCGCAGGTAGAACTAGAGAGGGAAACCCCCCTTAATTAATCCCCGCCCTCGTTAATGACCCCACGGCTAACGAACCACCCCGCTTCCTCCCCGGCTCCGACGCCGCGATGGCGTTAATCACCCCAAAAAGGGTGTCGCGCCCCCCCGAGGAACCCCATCAACCCCCCCCCCAGGCTTAATTACCCCCCTCAATTAATTAATTGTGCTCTAGACTAATTAATTAACCCATGGAAGATGTTTATTTCCCATAACAAACCCCAATAACGATTACGAGGGTGGGTTAATTACCCCAAGGGGGGCATTTCACTCCCTTGAGTGAAAAAAACCAACTTCCTATGAGAACTAATCGCTTTCTAGACTCATTAATTAACTAATTAATGCCACCCAAGCCTAATTAATAACTCAAAGGCAAGTTTATCAACCCTAATGAGCCCCGATAACGACTCTGAGAACGATTTCAGCGCCTCAAGAAGGGGTTTTGCTACTTTTTGAGCCGCTCAGGCTCGCACCCCAAAACCCAATGAGGGCTAATCATTCTCTAGACTCATTAATTAGCTAATTAAGCCCACCCCAGCTTAATTAATAACTGAGGAGCACGTTTATCAACCCTAACGAGCCCTGATAACGACTCTGAAACTAAATTCAGCGCCTCAAGAAGGGGTTTTGCTGCTTTTTGAGCCGCTCAGGCTCACACCCCAAAACCCAATCAAGGCTAATCATTCTCTAGACTCATTAATTAACTAATCAAACCCACCCCAGCTTAATTAATAACTCAGGGGTGTGTTTATCAACCCTAACGACCCATAATAACGACTCTGAGGATGAATTCAGCGCCTCAAGAAGGGGTTTTGCTGCTTTTTGAGCTGCTCAGGCTCACACCCCAAAACCCAATGAGGGCTAATCATTCTCTAGACTCATTAATTAGCTAATTAAGCCCACCCCACCTTAATTAATAATTCCAGGGCATGTTTATCAACCCTAACGAGCCCTGATAACAACTCTGAGAACGAATTCAGCGCCTCAAGAAGGGGTTTTGCTGCTTTTTGAGCCACTCAGGCTCGCACCCCAAAACCCAATGAGGGCTGATCATTCTCTAGACTCATTAATTAGCTAATTAAGCCCACCCCACCTTAATTAATAACTGAGGAGCACGTTTATCAACCCTAACGAGCCCTGATAACGACTCTGAGGACGAATTCAGCGCCTCAAGAGGGGGTTTTGCTGCTTTTTGAGCCGCTCAGGCTCACACCCCAAAACCCAATCAAGGCTAATCATTCTCTAGACTCATTAATTAGCTAATTAAGCCCACCCCAGCTTAATTAATAACTCAGGAGCGTGTTTATCAACCCTAACGACCCATAATAACGACTCTGAGGATGAATTCAGCGCCTCAAGAAGGGGTTTTGCTGCTTTTTGAGCCGCTCAGGCTCGCACCCCAAAACCCAATGAGGGCTAATCATTCTCTAGACTCATTAATTAACTAATCAAGCCCACCCCAGCTTAATTAATAACTCAGGGGTGTGTTTATCAACCCTAACGACCCATAATAACGACTCTGAGGGTGAATTCAGCGCCTCAAGAGGGGGTTTTGCTGCACTTCGAGCCGCTCAGGCTCGTGGCGGGGGGCGCTTAATTAGCCGCGGGGGCGGGTTAACGAGGCCGGGCGCTAACGAGCTCACCTGGGAGGCCAGGTCGGCCCAGGCGGCGGGCTGGGGGTCGTGGAGGGTGACGGATTTGACCCCCCCCAGCACCAGGTTCTTGGCCACCTCCACCCCGAGGCCGCGCAGCCCCGACACCAGCACGTTGGACGTCTGCATCCGCTTCATGGCCTCGTGGCCCAGCACGTACCTGGGGGGGCCCCCCACGTCCATGGGGAGCCCCCCCAAATCCATAGGGACCCCCCCCAATCCATAGGGACCCCCCCCAATCCATAGGGAGCCCCTCGAATTCATAGGGACCCCCCTGAATCCATAGGGAGCTCCTCGAGTCCACAGGGAGCTCCTCGAGTGCATGGAGATGTGGGGATCCAAGCGCCCTGGGAGCCCCCCCAAATCCATAGAGACCCCCCCATAATCCATAGGAGCCCCCCCCAAGCCATAGGGAGCCCCCCCCAATCCATAGGGACCCCCCTGAATCTATAAGGAGCTCCTCGATTTCATAGGGAGCCCTCAAAGCCATAGGAGCCCCCCCAAACCCATGGAGACATTTCAGGTCCATAGGGAGCCCCAGGAGGGACCCAAGCAACCTGGGAGCCCCCCCAAAGCCATAGGGACCCCCCCAAAATCCATAGGGACCCCCCCAAAGCCATAGGATCCCCCCCAAAGCCATAGGGATGCCCCCTAAAGCCATAGAGACCCCTCAAATCTATAGGAACCTCTCAAACTCATAGGGACTCCCTCAGAGCCATAGAATCCCCCCCCCCAGATCTATAGGGCCCCCCCAGATCTATAGGGCCCTCTGAGGTCTATAGGATCCCCCCCCCAGCTCCATGAATCCCCCCAATCTATAGGATCCCCCCCGGTCTATAGGGTCCCCCCCCGGTCTATAGGGTCCCCTGGTCTATAGGTTCCCCCCCGGTCTATACGGTCCCCCCCAGTCTATACGGTCCCCCCTGGTCTATAGGGTCCCCCCCCCGGTCTATAGGTGCCCCCCCCGGTCTATAGGGTCCCCCCCCGGTCTATAGGGTCCCCCCCCGCTCTATAGGGTCCCCCGGGGGTGTCTCACAGCTGTCGGGAGTAGAGCCCCTCATCGATCTCGGCCTCGCCCCCGTTCTTCGCCATGCCCTGCGCACAACAAAGGGCACCAGGTGACACCAAAGTGACAGCAGGTGACACCAAAGGACAAGTAGGTGACACCAAGTCCCACCTAAGTGGCAGGAGGGATCACCAGGTGACACCAAAATGGCACTGGGTGACACCAACGTGGCAGCAGGTGACATTGGGTGACACCGAAGTGGCAATAGGTGACACCAAGAGACATCAAAGTGACAGCAGGTGACACTGGGTGACACCAAAGTGGCAGTAAGTGACACCAGGTGACACCAAAGTGGCAACAGGTGACACTGGGTGACACCAAAGCACCAGTAGGTGACACCAGGTGCCACCAAAGTGGCAATCGGTGACATTGGGTGACACCAAAGCACCAGTAGGTGACACCAAAGTGGCAGTAGGTGACATTGTGTGACACCAAAGTGGCAGCAGCTGACACCAAAGTGGCAGCAGGTGATACCAGGTGCCACCAAAGTGGCAGTAGGTGACATTGGGTGACACCAAAGTGCCAGTAGGTGACACCAGGTGGCACCAAAGTGGCAGCAGGTGACACCAAGTGACATCAGACAACACTGGGTGACACCAAAGCACCAATAGGTGACACCAGGTGGCACCAAAGTGGCAGCAGGTGACACCAAAATGGCAACAGGTGACATTGGGTGACACCAAAGTGGCAGTAAGAGACATCAGGCAACACTGGGTGACACCAAAGTGGCAGAAGATGACACCAGGTGACACCAAAGTGGCAGTCGGTGACATTGGGTGACACCAAAGTGGCAGTCGGTGACATTGGGTGACACCAAAGTGGCAGTAGGTGACACCAGGTGTCACCAAAGTGGCAGCAGGTGACACCAAGTGACATCAGGCAACACTGGGTGACACCAAAGCAGCACTCGGTGACACCAGGTGGCACCAAAGTGGCAGTAGGTGATGCCAGGTGCCACCAAAGTGGCAGCAGGTGCCACCAAGTGACATCAGGCAACACTTGGTGACACCAAAGCACCTATAGGTGACACCAGGTGGCACCAAAGTGGCACCAGGTGACACTGGGTGACACCGAAGTGGCAGTAAGTGACATCAGGCAACACTGGGTGGCACCAACGTGGCAGTAGGTGACACCAGGTGACACCAAAGTGGCAGTAGGTGACATTGGGTGACACCAAAGTGGCAGTCGGTGACACCGGGTGCCACCAAAGTGACAGCAGGTGACACCAAAACACCAGTAGGTGACATCAGGTGACACCAAAGTGACAGCAGGTGACACCAAAACACCAGTAGGTGACATCACGTGACACCAAAGTGGCAGTTGGTGACACCAGGTGCCATCAAAATGACAGCAGGTGACACCAAAACACCAATAGGTGACATTGGGTGACACCAAAGTGGCAGCAGGTGACACCAAAGTACCAGTAGGTGACATCAGGTGACACCAAAGTGGCAGCAGGTGACACCAAAGCACCAGTAGGTAACATTGGGTGACACCAAAGTGGCAGCAGGTGACACCAAAGCACCAGTAGGTGACACCGGGTGCCACCAAAGTGACAGCAGGTGACACCAAAGCACCAATAGCTGACATTGGGTGACCCCAAAGTGGCAGCAGGTGATACTATGTGACCCCAAAGTGGCAGCAGGTGACCCCGAAGCGGCCCTGGGTGTCCCCGAGGTGGCACTCACGTTGGCGGGGGTGACAGCGGGGGACGCGGCGGGAGGGGGGGCGCGGGGGGCGCCCGGCGGTGCCTCGGACCCGGAGACGCGGCGCTTCTTGGACAGCGGGGAGCTGGACATCTGCGGGGGGACACGTCAGGGGACACCGGGGACACCGGGGGACACGGGGGACAACGAGGGAGGGAGCAGGATGGGAAGGGACAAGGGAGGGGACACTGGGGGGGCACTAGCGGACATCGGGGGACACTGGGGTGGCTCTAGGGGACACTGGGGGACACTGAGTGACACTGGGGTGGCACTAGGGGACATTAGGGGACACTGGGGTGGCACTAGGGGACATCGGGGGACACTGGGGTGGCACTAGGGGTCACTGGGGTGGCACTAAGGTGGCACTAGGGGTCACTGGGGTGGCACTAGGGGACATCAGGGGACACTGGGGTGGCACTAGGGGTCACTGGGGGACACTGGGGTGGCACTAGGGGACATCGGGGGACACTGCGGTGGCACTAGGGGACATCGGGGGACACTGAGTGGCACTGGGGTGGCACTAGGGGACATTGGGGGACACTGGGGTGGCACTAGGGGTCACTGGGGGACACTGGGGTGGCATTAGGGGACACTGGGGTGGCACTAGGGGACACTGGGGGACACTGGGGTGGCACTAGGGGACGTTGGGGGACACTGGGGTGGCATTAGGGGACACTGGGGTGGCACTAGGGGACATCGGGGGACACTGGGGTGGCATTAGGGGACACTGGGGTGGCACTAGGGGACATCGGGGGACACTGGGGTGGCATTAGGGGACACTGGGGTGGCACTAGGGGACCTCGGGGGACACTGGGGTGGCACTAGGGGTCACTGGGGCGGCATTAGGGGACACTGGGGTGGCACTAGGGGTCACTGGGGGACACTGGGGTGGCACTAGGGGACATTGGGGGTCACTGGGGTGGCACTAGGGGTCATCGGGGGACACTGAGTGGCACTGGGGTGGCACTAGGGGACATCGGGGGACACTGGGGTGGCACTAGGGGTCACTGGGGGACACTGGGGGACACTGAGTGACACGGAGGTGGCACTAGGGGACATTGGGAGGACGGTTGGGGACAATGGAGGCGTGTGTCCCCGTTCCCCCCCCCCCTTTACTGACTCCAGTTCCTCCCCCCATTTCCCTACAGGTCCCAGTTCCCCCCCAATCCCTATACTGGTCCCAGTCCCCCATTTCCTTACCACTCCCAGTTCCCTCCCATCTCTACACTGGTCCCAGTCCCCCATTTCCACTCCAGTCCCCATTCCCCCCCTCATTTCCTTACTGGTCCCAGTCCCCCTTATTCCCTTACCACTCCCAGTTCCGCCCCTGTTCCTATACTGGTCCCAGTTTTCCCCCCTCATTTCCTTACTCATCCCAGTTCCCTTCTCTTTCCTTACTGATCCCAGTCCCCCCCCATCTCTATACTGGTCCCAGTCCCCCATGTCCACACCAGTCCCCATACCCCCCCCATTTCCTTACTGGTCCCAGTACTCCCCATTCCCTTACAAATCCCAGTTCCCCCCCCACTTCCTTACTGGTCCCAGTAACCCATTCCCTTACAAATCCCAGTTCCCCCCTCATTTCCTTACTGGCCCAGTCCCCCCTCCCCATTTCCTTACTGGTCTCATTCCCCTCTCATTTCCTTACTCGTCCCAGTTCCCCCCCCTCATTTCCTTACTGGTCCCAGTCCCCCTTATTCCCTTACAAATCCCAGTTCCCTCCCCGTTCCTATACTGATCCCAGTTTTCCCCTCATTTCCTTACTGGTCCCAGGCCCCCCCCATCTCTATACTGGTCCCAGTCCCCCATGTCCACACCAGTCCCCATTCCCTCCTCATTTCCTTACTGGTCCCAGTTTCCCCCTCCCCATTTCCTTACTGGTCCCAATATCCCCCCCATTTCCTTACTGGCCCCAGTCCCCCATTCCCTTACTGGTCCCCATTCCCCCCTCATTTCCTTACTGGCCCCAGTTCCCCCCTCATTTCCTTACTGGTCCCAGTCCCCCTCATTCCCTTACAAATCCCAGTTCCCCCTCCCCATTTCCTTACTCGTCCCAGTTCCCTTCTCTTTTCTTACTGGTCCCAGTTTTCCCCCCCATTTCCTTACTGGTCCCAGTCCCCCATGTCCACTCCAGTCCCCATTCCCCCCCCATTTCCTTACTGGTCCCAGTCCCCCATTCCCTTACAAATCCCAGTTTCCCCCTCCCCATTTCCTTACTGGTCCCAGTACACGCCCCATTTCTATACTGGTCCCAGTCCTCAATCCCCCCTCATTCCCTTACTGGTCCCATTCCCCCCTCATTCCCTTACTGGTCCCATTCCCCCCTCATTCCCTTACTGGTCCCAGTACCCCCCCTCATTCCCTTACTGGTCCCGGTCCCTTATTCCCTTACAAATCCCAGTTCCCCCCCCGTTCCTATACTGGTCCCAGTTTTCCCCTCATTCCCTTACAAATCCCAGTCCCCACTCCCCCCTCATTTCCTCACCGGCCCCGGTTCCCCCCCCGCCCCTTTCCTCACCGGTCCCGGCTCCCCCCCCCAATTCCCTCACCGGTCCCGGTTCCCCTCCCCGCCCTTTCCTCGCCGGTCCCGGTCGCGGTGCCCCCCGTTCCCCCCTCACCAATGATGCTGTCCAGGCCCCGCCGCCGGGTCCCGCCCGCTCCGCTCGGCTCCTCGGCGACAAGATGGCGGCCGCGCCCGCTGCCTCCCCGCCGCCCCCTCCCCGCGGGCCCCGCCCCCCCACTCCGGGCCCCGCCCCCCGCCGCTCCCCATTGGCCGCCGCCGCCCGGAGACGCGCGCTGATTGGCTGGAGGGGCCTCTGGCCACGCCCCCTCCGGGGAGCGCCCCTCCCCCTCGCTGCCCGGCGACGCGCGCTGATTGGCTGGAGCGGGAAGGCGGGAGGGGAGGGGGAGCCAAAAGACCCGGATGCGGCGCAAGGGGCGGGGCCTCGTGACACAGCGCGGAGGCGACGGCGGCCGCGAGGGGACACGGGGCTGAGGGCGCAATGGGTGGGGGGGGGTAATGGGAGCCTATAGGGCGCCGTAGGGGCCTATAGGGACCTATAGGGAACCTATAGGAGAAAATGTAGCCTTATGGGGACCTATAGGAAAAAGTATAGATGTATAGAGGCTTATAGAGACCTATGTAGGGCTTATAACAGCAGTTATAAGGTGCTGTGGGGAGCCATAAGGGCCTATAGCGACGTGTATAGAACCTATAGAAGGAATTATAGGCTTATGAGAATCTATAGAACGAAATATACACCTACAGGGGTTCATGAGAAGCTGTATCGGGCTTATAGCAGGAATTATGGAGTGCTATAGGGGCCTATACAGAATCTATAGGAAGATCTATAGCCGCATAGGTATGTATACAACGATATATAAGTCTATAGGCACTTAAGAGAACTTATACAGGGCCTATAGAGAGAGTTACAGAGTGCTATGGAGAACCATAGGGGCCTATAGTGACCTATATAGAAGCCCTGAAAAGAGCTATAGACTTGTGAGAGTCCATAGAACGAAATAAATATGTATAGAAGCTCATGAGAAGCTTTATTGGACCTATAGCAAAAATTACGGGGCGCCATAGGGGTCTATAAGGACCTGTATAGGACCTATACGAGGGAAAACAGGCTTACGGAGATCTATAGAATGAAATACAGGCCTATAGGGGCTTATGGGGACCTGTATCGGGCCTACAGCAGGAACTGTGAAGCACCATAGCAGCCTATAAGCACCTATATAAAACTCTAAGAAGAAAGTATAGATTTATGGGGATGTATATAATGAAACACAGGCCTATAAGGTCTCACAAAGACCTATATAAGGCCTACAGCAGGAATTATAGGGTCTATGGAGGCCTATATAGAACCTATAGGAGGAACTACAGGCTTATAGGGGTCTCTAGGGGCCTATAGGGGGACGTATAGCATAAAATACAGGGGAGCTATGGGGGTTATAGGGGCCCGGGGGAGGCTCTCGGAGGCCATTGGGACCCGGGACTGGGCGCGCGGGGGGAGCGCTAGGACCACGTGGAAGCCGCGTGCTGTCGCCGCCTGATGACGTCACGGGCCTGCAGGGTCTGCCGGGAAATGTAGTCCGGGCGGTGCCTCCAGCCCTACTCCCATTCTCCATCCCAGTATCCCCCCAACTGCCTCCCAGTGCTCCCAGTAACCCCGTTCTCCATCCCAGTATCCCCCCAACTGCCTCCCAGTGCTCCCAGTAACCCCGTTCTCCATCCCAGTATCCCCCCAACTGCCTCCCAGTGCTCCCAGTAACCCCGTTCTCCATCCCAGTATCCCCCCAGTGCTCCCAGTACTCTGCGTCCCTCCTCCCAGTGCCCCCCAAGCAGCTCCACTGCCCCCAGGTGTGAGTTTTGGGGTGAAACGGGGGGATTCGGGGGTCCGAGGAGGGATTTTGGGGTGAAAAGGGTGGATTTTGGGGTCCAAAGCGTGGATTTTGGAGCAAAACGAGTGGATTTTGGGGTCCAAGGAGGAATTTTGGGGTGAAACGGGAGGATTTAGGGGTGAAACAGGTGGATTTGGGGTTCCAGGGGGGATTTAGAGGTGAAACAGGTAGATTTTGGGGTCCAAGGGGGAATTTTGGGGTGAAACAAGTGGATTTTGGGGTCCAAGGGGGGAAATAGGGGGGAAATGGGGGGATATTGGGGTGAAACAGGTGGATTTTGGGGTCCAACAGGGAATTTTGGGGTGAAACGGGAGGATTTGGGGGTGAAACGTGGGGATTTTGGGGTCCAAGGGGGGATTTTGGCGTGAAATGGGGGGATTTTGGGGTGAAACAGGTGGATTTTGGGGTCCAAGGGGGGATTTTGGGGTGAAACAGGTGGATTTTGGGGTCCAAGGGGGGATTTTTGGGGTGAAACGGGGGGATTTTGGGGTCACACAGGTGGATTTTGGGGTCCAAGGGGGGATTTTGGCATGAAATGGGGGGATTTTGGGGTGAAACAGGTGGATTTTGGGGTCCAAGGGGGGATTTTGGGGTGAAACAGGGGGATTTGGGGCTCCAAAATGTGGATTTTGGAGCAAAATGAGTGGATTTGGGGGTGACACGGGAATTTTGGGGTGAAACAGGTGGATTTTGGGGTCCAAGGGGGGATTTAGAGATGAAACGGGGGGATTTTGGGGTCCAAGGAGCAATTTTGGGGTGAAACGGGAGGATTTAGGGGTGAAACAGGTGGATTTGGGGTTCCAGGGGGGATTTAGGGGTGAAACAGGTAGATTTTGGGGTCCAAGGGGGAATTTTGGGGTGAAACAAGTGGATTTTGGGGTCCAAGGGGGGATTTAGGGGTGAAATGGGGGGGTTTAGAGGTGAAACGGGTAGATTTTGGGGTCCAAGGGGGAATTTTGGGGTGAAACGTGGGGATTTTGGGGTCCAAGAGGGGAAATAGGGGGGAAATGGGGGGATTTTGGGGTGAAACAGGTGGATTTTGGGGTCCAAGGGCGAATTTAGGGGTGAAACAGGTGGATTTTGGGGTCCAACAGGGAATTTTGGGGTGAAACAGGAGGATTTGGGGGTGAAACGTGGGGATTTTGGGGTCCAAGGGGGAATTTTGGCATGAAATGGGGGGATTTTGGGGTCCAAGGGGGGATTTTGGGGTGAAACAGGGGGATTTGGGGCTCCAAAATGTGGATTTTGGAGCAAAATGAGTGGATTTGGGGGTGACACAGGGGAATTTTGGGGTGAAACAGGTGGATTTTGGGGTCCAAGGGGGGATTTAGAAATGAAACAGGGGGATTTTGGGGTCCAAGGGGGAATTTAGGGGTGAAACGGGGGGATTTTGGGGTGAAACAGGTGGATTTTGGGGTCCAAGAGCGAATTTAGAGGTGAAACAGGTGGATTTTGGGGTCCAACAGGGAATTTTGGGGTGAAACGGGAGGATTTGGGGGTGAAACGTGGGGATTTGGGGGTCCAAGGGGGGATTTTGGCATGAAATGGGGGGATTTTGGGGTGAAACAGGTGGATTTTGGGGTCCAAGGGGGAATTTTGGGGTGAAATGTGGGAATTTTGGGGTCCAAGGGGGACTTTAGGGGTGAAACAGGTGGATTTTGGGGTCCAAGGGGGGATTTAGGGGTGAAACGGGGGGATTTTGGAGCGAAACGAGTGGATTTTGGGGTCTGAGGAGGAATTCTGGGGTGAAACGGGGGAATTTGGGGTGCAACGGGGGGATTTTGAGGTGAAACAGATGGATTTTGGGGGGAAATGGGGGGATTTTGGGGTCCAAAGCGTGGATTTTGGAGTGAAACGAGTGGATTTTGGAGCGAAATGAGTGGATTTTGGGGTCCAAGGGGGAATTTAGGGGTGAAACGGGGGGATTTTGGGGTCTGAGGGGGAATTTTGGGGTGAAACAGGAAATTTTTGGGGTGAAACAGGTGGATTTTGGGGTCCAAGGAGGAATTTTGGGGTGAAACAGGTGGATTTTGGGGTCCAAAACGTGGATTTTGGAGCAAAATGAGTGGATTTGGGGGTGACACGGGGGAATTTTGGGGTGAAACAGGTGGATTTTGGGGTCCAAGGGGGGAGTTAAGAGATGAAACGGGGGGATTTTGGGGTCCAAGGGGGAATTTTGGGGTGAAATTGGGGGATTTGGGGGTGAAACAGGTGGATTTTGGGGTCTGAGGGGGAATTTTGGGGTGAAACAGGAAATTTTTGGGGTGAAACAGGTGGATTTGGGGGTCCAGGGGGGGATTTAGGGGTGAAACGGGGGGATTTTGGAGCGAAACGAGTGGATTTTGGGGTCTGAGGAGGAATTTTGGGGTGAAACAGGGGAATTTGGGGTGCAACGGGGGGATTTTGAGGTGAAACAGATGGATTTGGGGGGGAAATGGGGGGATTTTGGGGTCCAAAGCGTGGATTTTGGAGCGACATGAGTGGATTTTGGGGTCCAAGGGGGGATTTAGGGGTGAAACAGGAAATTTTTGGGGTGAAACCGGTGGATTTTGGGGTCCAAGGGGGAATTTAGGGGTGAAACAAGTGGATTTTGGGCTCCAAAACGTGGATTTTGGAGCAAAACAAGTGGATTTGGGGGTGACACGGGGGAATTTTGGGGTGAAACAGGTGGATATTGGGGTCCAAGGGGGGATTTTGGGGTGAAACGGGGGGATTTTGGGGTCACACAGGTGGATTTTGGGGTCCAAGGGGGGATTTTGGGGTGAAACAGGTGGATTTTGGGGTCCAAGGGGGGATTTGGGGGTGAAACAGGTGGATTTTGGGGTCCAAGGAGGAATTTTGGGGTGAAACACGTGGATTTTGGGGTTCAAGGGGGAATTTAGGGGTGAAACGGGTGGATTTTGGGGTAACACAGGTAGATTTTGGGGTCCAGGGGGGATTTAGGAGCAAAACGAGTGGATTTTGGGGTCGGAGAAGGAATTTTGGGGCGAAACGGGGGAATTTGGAGCAAAACAGGGGAATTTCGAGGCGCAACGGATGGATTTTGGGGTGCAGCCCCCCCCAATCCAGCGCCCCCTTTTTCTCCTCGGGGTTTTTATTCCAAAAGCCGCCGCCGCCGGGTTTTTTGGGGTGAATCCGGAGGGTTTCAGAGCTGCAGAGCCGCCTCCAGCGACCGCGACAGCTTCGCCGCCAGCTTCTCTGCGGGGGAACGAGAATTTGGGGTTCAGGGGGAGCCTGGGGAGCAGTTTCGGGGTTCAGCAGGGGTTGAGGGTGCCGGTTTGGGGGTTCAGAGAAGATTTGGGGGGCAATTTTTGGGGTTAGGGGGACTTTAGGGTGGTTTGAGGGATGCAATAAAGGCTTTAGGGGGCAGTTTTGGGGTTCAGGAGGACTTTGGGGGGTGATTTTGGGGTTCAGGGGGCTTGTGGGGTGCAGTTTTGGGGTTCAGGGAGGTTTTGGGATGCAGGTTTTGGGGTTCAGGAGGGTTTAGGGTAATTTCAGGGTGCAGGGGGGATTCGGGATGAAGGTTTTGGGGTTTGGGTGGGAATGGGAGGCAGTTTTGGGGTACAGGGGAGGTTTTGGGGTTCCATTTTGGGGTTCAGGGGAGGTTTTGGGGTTCCATTTTGGGGTTCAGGGGAGGTTTTGGGGTTCAGAGGGTTTTGGGGTGATTTCAGGGCACAAGAGGGTCAGAATGAAGGTTTTGGGGTGCGGTTTTGGGTTTCGGGGGGGGTTGTGGTGCAGTTTTGGGGTTCGAGGTGCAGCTTTGGGGTTCAGGGCTGAGTTTGAGGTGCAGTTTTGGGGTTCAGGGGTGGGCTTGGGGTTCTGGGCTGGGTTCAAGGTGCAGTTTTGGGGTTCAGGGGTGGGTTTGAGGTGCTGTTTTGGGGTTCAGGGGTGGGTTTGGGGTTCAGGGGTGGGTTCAAGGTGCAGTTTTGGGGTTCAGGGGTGGGTTCGAGATGCAGTTTTGGGGTTCAGGGGAGGGTTTGGGGTTCCGGGGTGGGTTCAAGATGCAGTTTTGGGGTTCAGGGGTGGGTTTGAGGTGCAGTTTTGGGGTTCAGGAGTGAGTTCGACATGCAGTTTGGGGGTTCAGGGGTGGGTTTGGGGTTCAGGGGTGAGTTCAAGGTGCAGTTTGGGGGTTCAGGGGTGGGTTTGGGGTTCAGGGGTGGGTTTGAGGTGCAGTTTTGGGGTTCCAGAGTGATTTTGGGGTTCAGGGGTGAGTTCAAGGTGCAGTTTGGGGGTTCAGGGGTGGGTTCGAGATGCAGTTTTGGGGTTCAGGGGAGGTTTTGAGGTGCAGTTTGGGGGTTCAGGGGTGGGTTTGAGGTTCGGGGTGCGGTTTTGGGGTTCAAGGGACGTTTTGGGGTGCAGTTTTGGGGTTCAGGGGAGGGTTTTGGGGTTCAGGAGAGGTTTTGTGGTTCAGGGGTGGGTTTGAGGTGCAGTTTTGGGGTTCAGGGGTGGGTTCGAGGTGCAGTTTTGGGGTTCAGGGGTGGGTTTGGGGTTCAGGGGTGAGTTCGAGGTGCAGTTTTGGGGTTCAGGGCTGGGTTTGAAGTTCCAGAGTGGGCTCGAGGTGCAGTTTTGGGGTTCCGGGGAGGGTTTTGGGGTTCTGGGGGATTTTGGGGTTCAGAGGTGGGTTTGAGGTGCAGTTTTGGGGTTCAGGGGTGGGTTCGAGGTGCGGTTTTGGGATTTAGGGGCTGTTTTGGGGTTCAGGGGAGGGTTCGAGGTGCAGTTTTGGGGTTCAGGAGAGGTTTTGAGGAGCGGTTTTGGGGTTCAGGGCTGGGTTTGGGGTTCCGGGCTGGGTTTGAGGTGCAGTTTTGGGGTTCAGGGGTGGGTTCGAGGTGCAGTTTTGGGGTCCCAGGGAGATTTTGGGGTTCCGGGGTGGGTTCAAGGTGCAGTTTTCGGGTTCTTGGGTGGCTTTGAGGTGCAGTTTTGGGGTTCAGGGGTGGGTTTGGGGTTCAGGGCTGAGTTTGAGGTGCCATTTTGGGGTTCAGGTGTGGGTTCGAGATGCAGTTTTGGGGTTCAGGGGAGGTTTTGAGGTGCAGTTTTGGGGTTCAGGGGTGGGTTTGAGGTTCGGGGTGCGGTTTTGGGGTTCAAGGGACGTTTTGGGGTGCAGTGTTGGGGTTCAGGGGAGGGTTTTGGGGTTCAGGGGAGGTTTTGTGGTTCAGGGGTGGGTTTGAGGTGCAGTTTTGGGGTTCAGGGGTGGGTTCGAGATGCAGTTTTGGGGTTCAGGGGTGGGTTTGAGGTTCCGGGGTGGGTTCAAGGTGCAGTTTTGGGGTTCAGGGGAGGTTTTGGGGTTCTGGGCTGGATTCGAGGTGCAGTTTTGGGCTTCAGGAGAGGTTTTGAGGGCCGGTTTTGGGGTTCAGGGCTGGGTTTGAAGTTCCGGGCTGGGCTCGAGGTGCAGTTTTGGGGTTCGGGGGAAGGTTTCGGGGTTCAGGGGCAGTTTTGGGGTTCGGGGAGGGTTTTTTGGGGTGCTCACCCGCCCTCTTCCTCTGGCGCCGGTGCCTGCGGGCGGCCGCGCGGAGCCCCTGGCCCTGCAGCAGGGGGGGCAGGGCCGGCACCGCCCCCAGCGCCGGATCGGGGGGCGCAGGGGGCCCCCCAAAACCCCTCGGACGCCCCCGAACCCGCAGCTCCACCTGCGGGGACCCCAAAAACCAGGAGAGACGCCCCAAAACCTCCCCCTCGAACCCCAAAATCCTCCTCCTAACCCCCCCAATCCACCCCGAACATCAATAAACCCCCAAAATGCCCCCCCGAACCCCAAAATTCTGCACCCGAGCCCCAAATTCCCTTTGAATCCCACCCCCCCACGACCCCCCAAAACTCTCTCAACCCCAAACCCCCCCTCCTGAACCCCAAAATCTACCCCAAAGCCCTATGAACCCCCCAAAATCCCACCTCTTGACCCCCAAAATCCACCCCGAACCCCAAAAAAAACCCCAAAGTCCCCCCCAACCCCCTAAAATCCCCCTTCCTGACCCCCCAAATCCCCCCTGAACCCCCAAAATCCCCTTCCTGACCCCCCAAATCCCCCCTGACCCCCCAAATCCCCCTTCCTGACCCCCCAAATCCCCCCTGACCCCCCAAATCCCCCTTCCTGACCCCCCAAATCCCCCCTGAACCCCCACGACCCCCCAAAATCCCCCTTCCTGATCCCCCAAATCCCCCCAAACCCCCAAAATCCCCCTTTCTGACCCCCCAAATCCCCCTTTCTGGCCCCCCAAATCCCCCCTGAACCCCCAAATCCCCCTTCCTGACCCCCCAAATCCCCCCTGAACCCCCAAATCCCCCTTCCTGACCCCCCAAATCCCCCTGAACCCCCAAATCCCCCTTCCTGACCCCAAAAATCCCCCTAAACCCCCAAATCCCCCTTCCTGAACCCCCAAATCCCCCTTTCTGGCCCCCCAAATCCCCCCTGAACCCCCAAATCCCCCTTTCTGGCGCCCAAAATCCCCCTGAACCCCCAAATCCCCCTTCCTGACCCCTCAAATCCCCCCTGAACCCCAAATCCCCTTCCTGACCCCCCAAATCCCCCCAAACCCCCAAAATCCCCCTTTCTGACCCCCCAAATCCCCCCTGAACCCCCAAATCCCCCTTCCTGGCCCCCCAAATCCCCCCTGAACCCCCAATTCCCCCTTCCTGACCCCCCAAATCCCCCCTGAACCCCCAATTCCCCCTTTCTGGCCCCCCAAATCCCCCCTGAACC
Organism: Phaenicophaeus curvirostris; assembly: GCF_032191515.1. Lineage (NCBI taxonomy): Eukaryota > Metazoa > Chordata > Aves > Cuculiformes > Cuculidae > Phaenicophaeus > Phaenicophaeus curvirostris. Next base: position 43,176 of record NW_027206955.1, on the reverse strand, counting down.
CCCAAATCCCCCTTCCTGACCCCCCCAAATCCCCCTGAACCCCAAACTCCCTGTTGTACCTCCAGGTCGCATCCTGCACCCCGAAATCCTTCCTCGTCCTCTTCCTCCTCCTCTTCCTCCTCCTCCACCACGACTGCAACAGCTTTCGGGGACCCCCCTCGTGAGATTTTGGGGTTCACAGGGGGTTGGGGGGTGTGGAAAAGTGGGGGGGCCCCCCCATTTCTTACCAGGGTCCAGAGCGTCCAGGTCGAGGGGGGCCGAGAGCTCAGGGACGATGCGGGACTCCAGCTGCACCCCAAAAGTTTTGGGGGGGCGGGTGTAGTAGGAGATCTTGCCCCTGGGGGGGACCCCAAAAATTTGGGGGTGGGATCAGAGGGTGAGGAGACCCCTTAGAGCCCCCCAAAAGTGAGTCTGGGGGCGTGGGGACCCCAAAAACGGGGTTAGAAAAGAGAAAGACCCCAAAAAAGGGGGTTCAGGGGGCGGGGAGACCCCTTAAAGCCCCCCAAAAGTGGGTCTGGGGGTGGGGGGACCCCAAAAAAAGGAGTTAGGAAGGGGAGGGAGCCCCTAAAATGGGGTTCAGGTAAGTAGGAGCCCCCCCAAAATAGAAAAGAAGGAAGATTAGGTCCCTCGACCCCTAAAAAGGGGGGAAGGGACCCCAAAAAGGGAGGAAGGGACCCCAAAAAGGGGGGAAGGGACCCCAAAAATGGGGTGAGGGAACCCAAAGAGGTGGTGAGGGACCCCAAAAAGGGAGTGAGGGACCCTAAAAAGGGGGGTTAGAGAGCGGGGTGCCCTCAAAAATGGGGGTCAGGCGGGGGGGAGCCCCCCAAAATAGAAGATTAGGCCCCTCAACCCCTAAAAAGGGGGGAAGGGACCCCAAAAAGGGGGTGAGGGACCCCAAAAAGGGGGGTTAGAGAGCGGGGTGCCCTCAAAAATGGGGGTCAGGCAGGGGGGAGCCCCCCAAAATAGAAGATTAGGCTCCTCAACCCCTAAAAAGGGGGGAAGGGACCCCAAAAAGGGGGGTTAGAAAGCGGGGTGCCCTCAAAAACGGGGGTCACGCAGGGGGGGAGCCCCCCAAAATTGAAAACAGGCACCAGGGAGCCCCCCTAACCTTAAAAATTCAACGAGGAAGAGCCCCCCCCGCAAAAAATTGAGGTTTTAGGGAGCAGGGGACCCCAAAAATGAGGGGTAAGGGGGGGGGTCAGGAATTGGGGTGCCCCCCCCCCCCCAAATTGGCTCACCGGTTCCAGTCGCGGAGCAGGTCGAGGGCGGCAGCGTGGGGGTCGGGGCCCCCCCCGGGGCGGAGGCGGCCGCGGCGCCGGGCGAGGAGGGAGAGAAAGCGCAGGGGGTCGGGGCAGGGGGGCACCCCGAAAACCGCCTCCAGCTGAGGGGGGGGGGAAAGGGGGGTCAGGGGCACCCCCAAAACTGGCTGGGCGACCCCAAAACCAACCTGGAGCTAAGGGGGGGGGGGGTATAAGGGAGATAGAGAGAGCTGGGGCAGGGAAGAGGGGCCCCCAAAGCCCTGAACCCCCAAACCGCTGAACCCCCAAATCCCCCTGAACCCCAAACCCGAACCCCCAAACCCCCTGAACCCCAAACCTCCCTGGGCCCCCAAATCCCTGAACCCCAAAACCCCCTGAACCCCCAAATCCCTGAACCCCAAACCCCCCTGAACCCCAAAATCCCAGAATCCTAAACCCCTGAGCCCCAAACCACCATGAACCCCCAAAACCTCCGTGAACCCCAAACCCCGAGCCCTCAAATCCCCCTGAACCCCAACCCCCCCTGAACCCACAAAACCTCAAATCCTCAACCCCCTGAACCCCAAACCCTTGAACCCCAAACCCCTGAACCCCAAACCACCATGAACCCCCAAAACCTCCATGAACCCCAAACCCCCTGAGCCCTCAAATCCCCCTGAACCCCAAACCCTTGAACCCCAAACCCCTGAATCCCAAACTACCATGAACCCCCAAAACCTCCGTGAACCCCAAACCCTCTGAGCCCTCAAACCCCCCCTGAACCCCCAAATCCCTGAACCCCAAATCCCCCTGAAGCCATGAAACCCTGAACCCCCAAACCCTCAAACCCCAAACCCTTGAACCCCAAATCCCTGAGCCCCAAACCACCATGAACCCCCGAAACCTCCGTGAACCCCAAACCCTGAGCCCTCAAATCCCCCTGAACCCCAAACCCCTGAGCCCCAAACCTCCATGAACCCCAAAACCTCCATGAACCCCCAAAACCTCCATGAACCCCAAACCCTGAGCCCTCACACCCCCCTGAACCCCCAAAACCCCAAACCCTTGAACCCCCAAATCCCTGAACCCCAAACCCCCCCCGAACCCCCAAACCCCCTAAACCCCAAATCCCAGAACCCCAAAACCGCTGAACCCCCAAATCCCTGAACCCCCAAACCCCCTAAACCCCAAACCCCCCCTGAACCCCAAATCCCAGAACCCCAAACCCCCTGAACCCCCAAATCCCTGAACCCCCAAACCTCCCAAACCCCAAATCCGTGAACCCCAAACCCCCCCGAACCCCCAAACGCCCCCTGAACCCCAAATCCCAGAACCCCAAAACCGTTGAACCCCCAAATCCCTGAACCCCCAAACCCCCCAAACCCCAAATCTGTGAACCCCAAATCCCAGAACCCCAAACCCCCTGAACCCCCAAATGCCCCCTGAACCCCCAAACCCCCTAAACCCCAAATCCCAGAACCCCAAAACCCCTGAACCCCCAAATCCCTGAACCCCCAAACCCCTCTGAACCCCCAAACCCCAAATCCGTGAACCCCAAACCCCCCTGAACCCCCAAACCCCCCCTGAACCCCCAAACCCGCGTCCCCCGGGTCACCTGCTCGGGGGGGCAGCGCTGGACGATGGCGGCCGCCGGGCCCAGGGGGTCCCGCAGGGTTTGGGGGTTCAGGGCCCCCCGATACGGGAGCGGGGGGGGGGTGCAGGACCCCGTTTCCATGACGACGCCCGGAGAGTCCAAGAGGCGGAGGTGACGCCCCAGCTGCACGGCCTGGACCGACCTGGGGACCCCAAAAATAGAGGGGGGGACCCCAAAATAGGGGGGATTAACCCTAAAATAGGGGGGGTTAGCCCCAAAATAAGGGGGATTAACCCCAAAATATGATGAGTTATCCCAAAATTAGGAGGGTGACCCCCCCAAAAAAAGGGGTTAACCCCAAAATAGGGGGGAGTCACCCCAAATTAACAGAGATTAACCCCAAAATAGGGGGGTTAAGTGTAAAATATAGGGGAGTCACCCCAAAATAAGGAAGATTAACCCCAAAATAGGGGGGTTCAGCGTAAAATAGGGGGGAGTCACCCCAAAATAAGAGAGATTAACCCCAAAATACGGGGGTTCAGTGTAAAATAGGGGGGAGTCACCCCAAAATAAGGGGGAGTCACCCCAAAATAAGGGAGATTAACCCCAAAATAGGGGGGTTAAGCTTAAAATATGGGGGAGTCACCCCAAAATAAGGAAGATTAACCCCAAAATAGGGGGGTTAAGCCTTAAAATATGGGAGAATCACCCCAAAATAAGAGAGATTAGCCCCAAAATAAGGGGGTTCAGTGTAAAATATAGGGGAGTCACCCCAAAATAAGGGAGATTAACCCCAAAATAGGGGGTTTCAGCGTAAAATAGGGGGGAGTCACCCCAAAATAAGGGAGATTAACCCCAAAATAGGTGGGTTAAGCGTAAAATATGGGGGAGTCACCCCAAAATAAGGGAGATTAACCCCAAAATAAGGGGGTTCAGCGTAAAATATAGGGGAGTCACCCCAAAATAACGGAGATTAACCCCAAAATACGGGGGTTCAGCGTAAAATAGGGGGGAGTCACCCCAAAATAAGGGAGATTAACCCCAAAATAGGGGGGTTCAGCGTAAAATATGGGGGAATCACCCCAAAATAAGGAACACATATTCATAAATAAGGAAAAATTAACCCTAAAATAAAGAGTTAACCCTAAAATAAGGGGGTTGACCCCCCAAAAAGGGGGGTTCACCCCAAAATAGGGCACGAGGGGACCAGAATGGGGGGGTGATCCCCAAAATGGGGGGAAAAGGGAGCTGAAAATAAGGGGGGACCCCAAAACGGAGCTAATAGAGCTCAAAATATCAGGGTGACCCCCAAAATGGGAGCAGAGGGAGGTGAAAATAAGGGGGTGACCCCGAAAACGGGGCAGAGGGAGCTCCAAAAAGGGGGGGACCCCCAAAATAGAGGGTCAAAATACGGGGGTGACCCCTAAAATGAAAGAAAAGGAGGATAAAAATAGGTGTTGACCCCCAAAATGGGGGCAAAACGAGCTCAAAAAAGGGGGGTGACCCCCAAAATGGGGGCAAAGGGAGCTGAAAAAAGGGGGTTCACCCCCAAAATGGGGGTACGGGGGGGGGTTACCTGGTGACCCCCGGCGTGGCCCCCACCCTGCAGGCTCGGCTGCGCTTGAGGCTGTTGATGAGGCTGCTCTTCCCAACATTGGGGTGTCCTGGGGGGGGTCCCAAAGATTTTGGGGGGGTCCCAGGGGTTTGGGGGGGTCCCTAGGGGTCTGGGGGGGTGGGGGGCAAGGGGTTTAGGGGTGTCCTGGGGGGGGGGAATCTGGGGAGTCCCAGGGTTTTGAGGGGGGGGGTCCCAGGGGTTTGAGGGAGTCCTGGGGGGGGGACTCAGGGATTTTGGGGGGTCCCAGGGGTTTGAGGGATTCCTGGGGGGGGGACTCAGGGATTTTGGGGGGGGTCTCAGGGGTTTGAGGGGGTCCCAGGGGGGATTCAGGGGTTTGGGGGGGGTCCCAGGGGTTTGAGGGAGTCCTGGGGGGGGGACTCAGGGATTTTGGGGGTGTCTCAGGGGTTTGAGGGGGTCCGGAGGGGGGACTCAGGGATTTTGGGGGGGTCCCAGGGGTTTGAGGGAGTCCTGGGGGGGGACTCAGGGATTTTGGGGGGGTCCCAGGGTTTGGGGGGGGTCCCAGGGGGGGATTCAGGGGTTTTGGGGGGTGTCCCAGGGGTTTGGGGGGGTCCCAGGAGGGATTCAGGGGTTTTGGGGGGGTCTCAGGGGTTTGAGAGAGTCCTGGGGGGGGACTCAGGGATTTTGGGGGGGTCCCAGGGGTTTGAGGGAGTCCTGGGGGGGGACTCAGGGATTTTGGGGGGGTCCTAGGGGTTTGAGGGAGTCCTGGGGGGGGACTCAGGGGTTTTGGGGGGGTCCCAGGGTTTTGGGGGGGGGGGGGTCCTGGGGATCTGGAAGGGGTCTCAGGGATCTAAGCTGGGGGGGGGGCTAGGGATTTTGGGGGAGTTTCTAGGGGTTTGGGGGTGGTTCCCAGGGATTTGGGGGTTTCCTAGGGGGTTGGGGGGGTCTGGGGAGGTCACAGGGGTTTTTGGGGGGGAGGTCCCAGAGATTTAGGGGTGTCCCGGGGGGGGGTGTCTTGGACATTTGGGGAGGTTCCTAGGGGTTTGGGGGGGTTCCTAGGGGCCTGGGAGAGTCCCAGGGGTTTTGGGGGGGTGTGGGGGTGTCCCGGGGGTGTGTGGGGGTGTCCCGGGGGGTTTTGGGGGGTCCCCACGCACCCACGACGCCGACGGTGACGCTGCTGGGGGTCCCGGCGAGGCGGGCGCAGGCGGCGAGGAGGCGGCGCAGGGCGAGGGCCCCCACGCTGCCCCCCCCGGCCAGGAGCCCCCCGGGGGCCCCCCCCGCCGGCACGCGGCTCTGCTTCTGCGGGCACCCAGGGGACCCGTCCCCAAGGGGTCCCCAACACCCACGCACCCCCCCAGGGGGTCCCCAACACCCACACACCCCCCCACAGACCCCCCCCAGGGGGTCCCCAACACCCCCAGGTCACACACGTACCCCCCCATGTCCCCCCCACACCCCCTCGTGGCCCCTCTTTGTCCCCCCATGTCCCCTTCTGTCCCCTCTAGCCCCCTCGTGTACCCCCGATGTGCCCTCTGTGTCCCCCCATGTCCCCTCCACATCCTCACGTCCCCCCCGTGTCCCCACTATGTCCCCCCACGTCCCCTCGTGTCCCCCCAATGTGCCCTCTATGTCCCCACTACATCTCCCCGTGTCCCCCCACGTCCCCTCGTGTCCCCTCCATGTCCCCATGTCCCCCCGTCCCCTCGTGTCCCCCCCATGTACTCCCCGTGTCCCCCCCATGTCCTCTCATGTCCCCTCCACGTCCCCACGTCCCGTGTCCCCCCCATGTCCCCTTGTGTCCCCCCCATGTGCCCTCTACGTCCCCTCGTGTCCCCCCATGTCCCCTTAAGTCCCTATGTCCCCTCTAAGTCCCCCCATGTCCCCTCTATGTCCTCTCGTGGCCCCCCACATCCCCGTATCCCCTCGTGTCCCCTCCACGTCCCCTCGTGTCCCCTCTATGTCCCACCCATGTCCCCTCGTGTCCCCTCCACATCCCCGTGTCCCCCCCATGTCCTCTCATATTCCTTCCACGTCCCCATGTCCCCTGTGTCCCCCCCATGGCCCCTCGTGTCTCCCCCATGTCCCCCTGTGTCCCCTCTGTCCCCCCATGGCCCCTCCTGTCTCCCCCATGTCCCCCTGTGTCCCCCCCATGTCCCCTCTGTCCCCCCATGGCCCCTCGTGTCTCCCCCATGTCCCCCTGTGTCCCCTCTGTCCCCCCATGGCCCCTCCTGTCTCCCCCATGTCCCCCTGTGTCCCCCCCATGTCCCCTCTGTCCCCCCATGGCCCCTCGTGTCTCCCCCATGTCCCCCTGTGTCCCCCCCACATCCCCATGTCCCCACATGTCCCCTCTATGTCCCCCCACGTCCTCTTACGTCCCCTCCACGTCCCCTCGTGTCCCCCCCATGTGCCCTCTATGTCCTCTCATGTCCCCTTGTGTCCCCTCCACGTCCCCCCCAAATCCCCTCTGTGTTCCTCCCTGTTCCTCGTGTCCCCCCATGTCCTCTCATGTCTCCTCCATGTCCCCATGTCCCCTCTATGTCCCCCCACGTCCCCCCTGGGCCTCCCCCACGTCCCCTCATGTCCCCCCCACATCCCCTCTCTGTCCCCCCATGTTCCCCCTATGTCCCCTCCATGTCCTTATGTCCCCCCTGTGTCCCCCCCTCGTCCCCTCGTATCCCCTCTATGTCCCCCTGTGTCCCCTTGTCCCCCACATCCCCATGTCCCCCTGTGTCCCCCCCATCCCCTCTATGTCCCCTCATGTCCCCTCTCTGTCCCCCCAGGTCCTGTGTGTCCCCCCCTCTGTCCCACCATGTCCCCCCTGTGTCCCCCACGTCCTCTCATGTCCCCCCCACATCCCCGTGTTCCCCATCCCCGTGTCCCCTCGTGTCCCCCCCATGTCCCCACGTCCCCCTGTGTCCCCCATCCCCTCATGTCCCCCACGTCCCGTGTCCCCCCATGTCCCCATGTCCCCATGTCCCTCCCATGTCCCCTCATGTCCCTTCTATGTCCCCCCATCCCCTCATGTCCCCCCCGTCCCCTCATGTCCCCCACGTCCCGTGTCCCCCCCCATGTCCCCATGTCCCTCCCATGTCCCCTCATGTCCCTTCTATGTCCCCCCATCCCCTCATGTCCCCTTCATGTCCCCCCCGTCCCCTCATGTCCCCCACGTCCCGTGTCCCCCCCATGTCCCCATGTCCCCCCCACGTCCCTTCTATGTCCCCCTGTATCCCCCCATCCCCTCATATCCCCTTCATGTCCCCCCTGTCCCCTCATGTCCCCCACGTCCCGTGTCCCCCCCATGTCCCCATGTCCCTCCCATGTCCCCTCATGTCCCTTCTATGTCCCCCCATCCCCTCATGTCCCCTTCATGTCCCCCCCGTCCCCTCATGTCCCCCACGTCCCGTGTCCCCCCCATGTCCCCATGTCCCCCCCACGTCCCTTCTATGTCCCCCTGTATCCCCCCATCCCCTCATATCCCCTTCATGTCCCCCCTGTCCCCTCATGTCCCCCACGTCCCGTGTCCCCCCCATGTCCCCCCCATGTCCCTTCTACATCCCCCTGTGTCCCCCCATCCCCTCATGTCCCCATGTCCCTCCCATGTCCCCTCATGTCCCCCACGTCCCGTGTCCCCCCCATGTCCCCATGTCCCCCTGTGTCCCCCCATCCCCTCATGTCCCCCACGTCCCGTGTCCCCGCCATGTCCCCATGTTCCCGTGTCCCCCCCATGTCCCCTCATGTCCCCCCACACCTCCAAGCCCCCCCTCACGTCCCTCATGTCCCCCCCCACCCCCTCATGAGCCCCTACATCCCCATGTCCCCCCCTCCCACCTCCCCCCCCGTCCCCCCCAAGTGTCCCCCAGGTCCCCTCCCCCCCCAGGACCCCCCCAAACCCCCCTGTCCCCCCCCCCGGTGTCCCCAATGTCCCCACCAGGTGGTGGCTCTGCCGCTGGGTGCAGGCCTTGAAGGCCACGGTGGGGAACTCGGCACGAAGAACCTTCAGCCACGCGGCCACCACGTCCCGCGGCACCAGGTCTGGGGGGACCCCAAAAACGGGGAACCTCAACAACCCCCCCCCCAAAAAAAAAAACCACCCCAAAACCTCCAAAAACTGCCCTAAAACGACTCAAAAACCTCCAAAAAACACCACGAAACCTCCAAAAACCACTTCAAAACCTCCGAAAACCACCCCAACCCCCCCAAAAATACCCCAAAACCCCCAAAAAACCCCAAAAAACCAACCCAAAGCCCCAAAAAACCAAATTAAACCCCCCCAAAATACCCCCGAACCCCAAAAAACCAACCCAACCCCCCAAAAAAACACACAAACCCCTCAAAAATACCCCAAAACCCCCCAAAATACCCCAACCCCCCAAAAAAACAACCCCAAACCCCCCAAAATACCCCAAAACCCAAAAAAACACCCCAACCCCCCCCGAAATACCCCAAAACCCCCAAAAAACAATCCAAAGCCCCCCAAAAAACACACCAACCCCCCAAAATACCCCATAACCCCCCCAAAAACCAACCCAACCCCCCCAAAACCACCACGAAACCCAGAAAAACCAACCCCCCCAAAATACACACCCCAAGACCCCCCAAAAATACCTCACCCCCCAAAATATCCCAAAAAACACCCCAACCCCCCAAAATACCCCAAAACAACCCCCCCAAAATACCCCAAAACCCCCAAAAAACACACCAACCCCCCCAAAAATACACCAAAACCCCCCAAAAAACCCCAACACCCCCAAACATACCCCAAAACCCCAAAAAAACCAACCCCAACCCCCCCAAAATCCAACCCAAAACCCCCCAAAATACCCCAAAACCCCAAAAAAACAACCCAACCCCCCCAAAATACCCCCAAACCCCCCAAAAACACCCCAACCCCCCCAAAATACCCCCAAAAAACACCCCAACCCCCCAAATACCCCAAAACCCCAAAAAAACAACCCCAAAACCTCCAAAAAAATACCCCAACCCCCCCAAAATACCCCAACAAAACACCCCAACCCCCCCAAAATACCCCAACCCCCCCAAAAAACTCAAACCCCCCCCAAAATACCCCAACCCCCCAAAAAAATACCCCAAACCCCCCAAAAAACTAACCCAAACCCCCCCAACCACCCCAAAAATACCCCAGAAAACAACTCAAAATCCCCCAAAATACCCCAACCCCCCCAAAAAAACATCCCAACCCCCCCAAATACACCAAAAAAACCCCAAACCCCCCAAAATACCCCAAAACCCCCAAAAAACCAACCCAAAGCCCCCCAAAATACCCCCAAAAACGAACCCAAACCCCCAAAAACCAACCAAAAACCCCCCAAATACCCCAAAACCCCAAAAAAACCCAAAAAAACCAACCCAACCCCCCCCAAAATACCCCAAAACCCCAAAAAACCAACTCAAACACCCCAAAAATACCCCAACCCCCCCGTCCCCCCAAAATACCCCAGACTCCCCCCAAAAACACCCCAAAAAACCACCCCAAACCCCTCAAAATACCCCAAAACCCCCAAAAACTACCCCAGCCCCCCAAAAACACCCTCTGAAACCTCTAGAAAATCCCTCCAACCCCCCAAACAGAGATCAAGGCAAGACACCCTCAAAAAAAAAAGGGGGTTCAGAGGATGAGGGGACCCCAAAAAACTCGTTTCAGGGAGCGAGAAGACTCCAAACTGGGGAGTTAAGGCGTGTGGGGACCCCAAAAAATGAGATTGGGGTGGGGGGACCCTAAAAATAACAGTTATGCAGAGAGAAAACACCCCAAAAGTGAGAAAGTCTTAAAAATGGGGTTCAGGCATTAGGGGGGACCCCGAAAACGGAGATTGAGGGAACCCCAGGAAGGAAATCGTGGAAGGGGAGACCCCAAAAAGGACGTAAAAGAGGCTTAAAAATGGAATCAACACGGGGGGGACCCCAAAAAATTGGATGAGAGAGCAGGGAGATCCCAATAAACAGGATCGGGGGGGGGGAACAGAGCTTAAATGAGAGGATTTAGAGTTGGAGGAGAATAAAAAGGGGGGGGTTAAAAGGTGGGGGGACCCCAAAAAAGAGGGGGACCCCCCCGTACCGATCTTGTTGAGCACGAGGATGAGGCGCTGGCGGGGCCCGGCGCTGCGCACGGCGGCTTCGAGCTGGGAGCTGCGAGTGCCCTGCGGGTCCCGCGCGTCCAGCACCTCCAGCACCACGTCGGCTGCATCCAGCACCTGCGAAAACGGGGTTCGGGGGGGTTCAGGGGACCCCAAAACCTCCCCTGACCCCCCAAAAATTCTCTCCGCGGAGAACCCCAAAAAAAAAAACCTCTCACCTTGCGCAGCTCGCGCCCGTAATGCCGCAGCGAGGCCTCCTCCTCCTCCTGCGCCGCCTCCTGTGGGCGCCCCACGTTACAGGGAGCGAACCCCAAGATTTTGGGGACCCCCACAAGTCAGGGGGACCCCAAAACCCCCTCCTAGCCGCCTTCCTGCGCCCCCCCCCCACCTCTCACCTTGCGCGGCTCCTCACCGCGTTGCTCCAGCGACGCCTCCTCCCTCGCTTCTGTCACCTCCTGGGGGCGCCCCGCGTTACAAAGGGGGGGACCCCAAGATCGGGGACCCCCTCCCCGCACGCTGGGGGGACCCCAAAACCCCTCACCTGGCTCCCCGAGCGCCTCCGCGGGGCCTGGCGCCGCGTTCCCTGCGCCGCCCTCCGCGCCTCCTGCCGCCGCTGCTGCGCCTCCTCCACCTCAACAGAGGGAAAAAAGGGGGGTGCTAAGCTTTCTCGGCGAACCCCAACTTTTTTTGAGAGGGGGAACCCCGAAATTTATTGGTTTTTTTGGTGTATTTACCCTTTTTTGCTTGTTTTCTGCTCGCCGGCGGACGTGGGCGGCGAAGTTCCCGAGCTGCGGCAGCGCCGGCACCTTCTTCCTCGAGCCTTTGCCCTGCGGAGGGGGAAATTTGGGGAGGGGGCACCCCAAAATTCGGAAGAGCACCCCAAAAACTCGGAAGAGCACCCCAAAAACACGGAAGAGCCCCCCAAAACCAGCCCCTTGGGGACCCACGCTCACCTGGAGCCGCTTCTTGCGGGCGGCCTCGACTTGGCGCCCTGTGGGGAGGGAGGAGAAGTGAAGGGGGGGCCCCCAAAACCTTCTCGGCCCCCCCAAATCTCCTTGGGAACCCCCAAACTCTGTCCGCACCCCCGTCTCTCCCCCTCAAATCCGCTTCTCGGCCCCCCAAGTGCCCCTCTGCCCCCCAAAATCCTTCTCTGCCCCCCCAACTCACCCTCAGGGACCCCCCCCAAATCCCATCTCTGCCACCCCAAAGCCACCCGCCACCCCCCAAATCTCATTCAGGGACCCCCAAAGCCCCCTCTCTGCCCCCCAAATCCTCCTGTCTCCCCAAATCCCCCTCACAAACCCCAAAATTCCCTCAGAGACCCCCAAATACCCTCCCTGCCCCCAAAACTCACACCCAAGACCCCCCAAATCCCATTGTTTCCCCCCAAATCCCAATCTTTCCCCCCCAAATCTCAATCTTTTCCCACCAAACCTCCTCCTCTGTGCCCCAAATCCTCCTCAAGGATCCCAAATCCCCCTCAGGGACCCCAAAAGCCCCTCAAGGACCCCTAAATTCCCTCCCTGCCTCCAAAATTCCCTCCCAAGACCCCCGAAATCCCATTTCTTCCCCCCAGATCTCAATCTTTTCCCCTCAGACCCCTTCCTCAGCCCCCCAAATCCCCCTCACGGAGCCCAAAACCCCTTCAGGGACCCCAAAACCCCCTCAGGGACCCCTCAATTCCCTCCCTGCCCTCCAAATTCCCTCCCAAGGTCCCCCAAAGCCCACTATTTCCCCCCAAATCCCACTTTTCCCCCCCAAATCTCAATCTTTTCCCCTCAGACCCCCTCCTCTGCCCCCCAAATCCCCCTCAGGGACCCCAAAACCCCCTCAGGGACCCCTCAATTCCCTCCCTGTCCCCCAACTTCCCTCCCAAGATCCCCCAAATCCCACTATTTCCCCCCAAATCCCACTTTTCCCCCCCAAATCCCAATCTTTTCCCCCCAGACCCCCTCCTCTGCCCCCCAAATCCCCCTCACGGACCCCAAATCCCCTTCACGGACCCCAAAACCCCCTCAGGGACCCCTCAATTCCCTCCCTGCCCCCCAAATTCCCTCCCAAGCCCCCCCAAATCCCCCCGTTTCCCCTAAATCTCCCTCTTTTCCCCCTCAATTCCCCCTCCTGCCCCTCAACTCACTCCCAAGGACCCCAAAAACCCCCTCAGGGACCCCCAAAAAAACTCACGGGACCGGGTCATGGCGCTCCCACCCCCGCGGCTCCCGTCGCGGCTGTGACGTCACTCCCGGCGCGACCCAAAATGGCCGCCGCCACACCCAAGATGGCCGCCGCCCCACCCAAGATGGCCGCCGCCCCCACAGGGATGGGGGAGGGAAATGGCGTCCCCAGGGCTCCTGGGGTCAGGTCTGGTTCCTCCTCACAAAAAGGATGTTGAGGCTCTGGAGCGAGGCCAGAGAAGAGCAACGGAGCTGGGGAAGGGGCTGGAGAACGAGTTTGAGGGAGCTGGGGGGGTTTAGCCTGGAGAAGAGGAGGCTGAGGGGAGACCTCATCGCTCTTTCCGTGAGAGGAGGTTGTGGAGAGGAGGGAGCTGGGCTCTTCTCCCAAAAACAGGGGACAGGGCGAGAGGGAATGGCCTCAAGCTCCACCAGGGGAGGGTCAGGCTGGACAGCAGGAAAAAATTCTTCACAGAAAGGGTCATTGGGCACTGGAACAGGGAGGGGGTTGGATCCCCTTCCCTGGAGGGATTTAAGGGACAGGTGGACGAGGTGCTGAGGGACACGGGTTAGAAATTGATGGGAACGGTTGGACTCAATGATCCCGTGGGTCTTTTCCAGCCTGGTGGTTCTATGATCCTATGATTGTTTTCCAACGTGGTGATTCTGTGGTTCTATGATTCTATGGAGGGGGCTCAGGGGGGCTCCCATGGGGCTTGGGGAGGCTCTATGGGGCTGGGGGGTTGTCTCTATGGGCTCTATGGGGCTGGGGGGGTCTCTATGGGGCTGGTGGGTCTCTACAGGGCTGGGGGGGGCTCTACGGGGCAGGGGGGTCTCTCTACGGGGCAGGGGGGTCTCTCTACGGGGCTGGGGGGGGTCTCTATGGGTCTAGAGAGGGGTCTCTATGGGGCTAGAGAGGGGTCTCTATGGGCCTGGGGGCTTCCTATAGGGCTGGGGGGGGTCTCTCTATAGGGCTGGGGAGGGTCCTTATGGAGCTGGGGGCTTCCTATAGGGCTGGGGCGGGGCTCTCTATGGGGCTGGAGGGCTTTCTATGGGGCTGGGGGTGTCTCTCTATGGGGCAGGGGGTCTCTATGGGCCGGGGGGGGGTCTCTATGGGCCTGGGGGCTTCCTATAGGGCTGGGGGGGGTCCCTATGGGGCTGGAGGGCTCTCTATGGGACTGGGGGGGGTCCCTATGGGGCTAGGGGCTCCCTATGGGGCTGGGGGGGTCTCCCTATGGGACTGGGGGGGCTCCCTATGGGACTGGGGGGGGGGGCTGAGGGGGGGTCCCTGCGGGCTTGGCGGGAACGCCGCGAGCTCATTTGCATAGCCCCCGCCCCCTTCCCCCCTCGAGTCACGTGCCCGCGGCGCGCGTTCCCGCCCAAAAGGTCACGTGCTCCTCCCCTCGTTTCCAGAACCCCTCGGCGTGTGTGTGTGGGGGGGTAAGATCACGTGATCCCCTCCCCGCGCGCGTCCTTCGTGGGTCACGTGGCTCTGGCCCCGCGCCGCCCCCCCTTCAGCTCCCGGGCGGGTCACGTGGTTTCTCCCCCCACTCCACCTCCCCCTTGACTCCGCGGGTCACGTGGCTCTTAGCCCCCACCCCCCCTCCCCTTTCCCTCCCTCAGCGGCCACTTCCGCTTCCGGTGCGCGCGCGTGCGCCCCCCCCCCCCCCTTCCCCCTCAGGCCGCTGCGCCACGATCGGAGCGGGATGGGCCGGGAACCGGTACCGGGGGGGAGGGGGAAAAGGGGGTTTGGGGGGGTGTTTGTATGGGGGAGGGGGTGTTTATGTGGGGGAGGGGCCGTTTGGGGGGTGTTTGTGTGGGGGAGGGGCCGTGGGGGGGGTGTTTGTGTGGGGGAGGGGCCGTTTGAGAGGTGTTTGTGTGGGGGAGGGGCGGGTTTTTGGGGTGTTTTGAGGGGGGAGGGGCGGGTTTTGGGGTGTTTTGAGGAGGGAGGGGGGCTTGGGGGCTCTGTGGACGTTTGGGGCGGGCTGGGTTAGTTTGGAGGGGCTGTGGGTGTTTGGGGGGGTTGTTGAAGCTTTTTGGGGGGCTAAGGGTGCTCTGTGGGTGTTTTGGGGGGCCGGGGTGTTTTGGGAGGGGCTCTTAAGTGCTCAGAAGGGGTTGTAGGTGTATTTGGGGGGGCTGAGGGTGTTTTGGGGGGTCTCTGGATGCTCTGAGGGGGCTCTGGATCTTCAGAGGGGGCTGGGGGTGCTCGGGGGGGCTATGGGTGCTCTGGAGGTGCTTTTGGGGGGGCTGTGGGTGTTTTGGGGTGCTGGGGGTGCTCTGGGGGTGCTTTTGGGGGGGCTGTGGGTGTTTTCGGGAGGCTGTGGGTGCTCTGTGGGTGTTTTTGGGGGGCTGTGGGTGTTTTGGGGGGCTATGGGTGCTCTGGGGGTGTTTTGGGGGGGCTGGGGGTGTTTTGGGGGAGCTATGGGTGCTCTGTGGGTGTTTTGGGGGGCTGGGGGTGCTCAGGGGACTCTGAAGGTGTTTGGGGGAGCTGTGGGGTTTTTGGGGGGCTCTGTTGGTGCTTTATGGGTGTTTTGGATGCTCTGTGGTTCTTTGGGAGGCTGTGGGTGTTTGGGGGGCTATGGGTGCTCTGGGGGTGTTTTGGGGGCCTGTGGGTGCTCTGGGGATGCTTTTGGGGGGCTGTGGGTGCTCTGTGAGTGGTTTTTGGGGGGGTCTCTGTGTTTTGGGGGACTGGGGGCGTTTGGGGGTGGCTCTGGGTGCTCTGTGAGTGCTTTTAGGGGGGCTCTGGGGGTATTTTTGGGGGGGCCGCGGACGCTCAGGGGTCCCCCCCTCTCCCCCCTCCCCGCAGTAGCCCCCCCCGACCCCCCAAGGATGGCTCAGGGCTGGACCGAGTGCCCGGCGCTGGGGCCGGGCTGGCAGCGCCGCGAAGCTTTCCGCAAATCCGGAGCCACCTGCGGCCGCACCGACACCTACTACAAGAGGTGACCCCCCCCGACACCCCCATTCCATCCCTTCACCCCCAAATCAAGAGCAGGGACCCCCAAGTTTACTCCTTGTTTGAGCTGAGGGAGCCTAAATCCCTTTTTCTCACCTCTACACTTCTTCCCAGCCCCTTTTCTCATATTTTGGGGGGGTCCCCCTAAGCTTGAACCCCCCCAGGAGCGTTCCCAGTCTCATTTTTCCCATTCCAAGAGCCATTTTTGGGGTCCCCCAGTTTGTTTTGGGGTCCTCCAGGGCCATTTTGGGGTTCCTCAGGGCTGTTTTGAGCTTTTAAGAGCCCTTTTTGGGGTCCCAGGGGCCATTTTGTGGTTTTGGGAGGACATTTTGAAGTCCCAGGTGTCTGTTTTGGGGTCCCTTAGGGCTGTTTTGAGCCTTTAGGAACCGTTTTTGGGGTGCCAGGAGCCATTTTGTGTTTTTGGGAGGACATTTTGAGGTCTTCTGGAGACATTTTTGAGTCCAGGAGTCTGTTTTGGGGTCCTCCAGGGCCATTTTGGGGTCCCTCAGGGCTGTTTTGAGCTTTTCGGAGCCATTTTTGGGGTCCCAGGAGCCATTTTGTATTCTCAGGAGGACATTTTGGGGTCTCCTGGGGACATTTTTGGGTCCAGGAGTCTGTTTTGGGGTTCTCCAGGGCCATTTTGGGGTCCCTCAGGGCTGTTTTGCACTTTTCGGAGCCATTTTTGGGGTCCCAGGGTCCATTTTGTGTTCTCAGGAGGACATTTTGGGGTCTCCTGGGGACACTTTGGGGTCTCAAGGGTCTATTTTGGGGTCCTCCAGGGCCATTTTGGGGTCTCTCAGGGCTGTTTTGAGCTTTTAGGAGCCATTTTTGGGGTCCCAGGGGCCATTTTGTGTTCTTGGGGAGACATTTTGGGGTCTCCTGGGGACACTTTGGGGTCTCAAGGGTCTGTTTTGGGGTCCTCCAGGGCCATTTTGGGGTCCCTCAGGGCTGTTTTGAGCTTTTCGGAGCCATTTTTGGGGTCCCAGGGGCCATTTTGTGTTCTCAGGAGGACATTTTGGGGTCTCCTGGGGACAATTTGGGGTCTCAAGGGTCTATTTTGGGGTTCTCCAGGGCCATTTTGGGGTCCCTCAGGACTGTTTTGAGCTTTTAGGAGCCATTTTTGGGGGTCCCAGGGGCCATTTTGTGTTCTTGGGGAGACATTTTGGGATCTCCTGGGGACAATTTGGGGTCTCAAGGGTCTGTTTTGGGGTCCTCCAGGGCCATTTTGGGGTCCCTCAGGGCTGTTTTGAGCTTTTCGGAGGCATTTTTGGGGTCCCAGGGGCCATTTTGTGTTTTTGGGAGGACATTTTGGGGTCTCCTGGGGACAATTTTGGGACCAGGAGTCTGTTTTGGGGTTCTCCAGGACCATTTTGGGGTCTCTCAGGGCTGTTTTGAGCTTTTAGGAGCCATTTTTGGGGTTCCAGGGTCTGTTTTATGTTCTCAGGAGGATATTTTGGGGTTTCCTGGGGAAATTTTGGGGTCTCAAAGGTCTGTTTTGGTCTCCCAGAACCACTTTGGATCCTTGAAGAGATTTTTTTGAGGGTTTGAAGGTTTATTTTGGTGTTCTCCAGATTCACTTTGAGTTCTCAGGAGAACATTAAGGGGTCCCAGGGGACCAGATTGGGGTCCTCCCCTAACTTTTTGGGGTCCCCCTGGGTTTTAACCCCCCTGCCCCCCACTTTTCCAGCCCCACAGGAGAGAAATTCCGGAGCAAAATCGAGCTGAGTCGATTCTTGGGGCCCAACCGCGACCTCGGAAACTTCGACTTCAAACACGGGCTGGAGCGCCCCGGCCCCTCCAAGGTACGAGGGGGGGTCCCCAAAACCCAGAGGGGTCCCCAAAACCCAGGGGGGTCCCCAAAATGGAGGGATCACCCCCTAAACTTCTATTCCAGGAGCCAGTAGAGCCAAAAAAAGCTGGATGAGGGGGGAGAAACAGAATTTAGGGGATCCCCAAAGCTTTGAGGGGGTCACTAAACCCCCCCCCATAAAGTCAGGGGACCCCAAAACCACCCTAGGAGGGAGCAGGGGATGTGGGAGGCACTTTAGGATGAGGGGGGGCTCCCCAAAAGTCAGTAGGAGTGAGAATGGGGGTGCAAATTGGGGGGGGGGTTTAAATTTGAGGGGTGTTTTAAAGGGGGGGGGTTGTTTAGAGGGGATTTGAGAGTCCTGAAGTTTGGGGGGGTCTCCAAAGTGGGGGTGGGGGGGGTCTTGAATGGGAGGGGGTCCCCAAAACTGGGTTGGGGAGGGGCTCAAAGTGGGGTTTGGGGGGTCTGGGGGGAGGGAATAATTGGGGGGGGTGTCCTTAGAGTGAGGTGGGGGGGTTCTTGATTAGCGGGGAGGTAATTAGGGGGTCCCCTAAGTGTTGTAACCTCCTGTTTAACCCTTTCTTTCCCCTCCCCAGGGCAGGAAGGGCCCCAAATGGCGCCCCCCGCCTCCGCCGCCCCCCCCCGCGGAGGAGATGGAGGCCCCGCCCCCTCTGGAGGAAGTCCCGCCCCCTCTGGAGGAAGTCCCGCCCCCTCTGGAGGAAGTCCCGCCCCTTAAAGAGGAGACCACGCCCCCTCAGGAGGAGGCCCCGCCCCTTCAGGACGAAGCCCCGCCCCCTCCCACCCAGGAGGCCCCGCCCCCCGCCGAGGAGCCCCCCCCTCCCCTCCCCCGGCGCACGAGGAAGCGGCCCCCCCCCCCCGCCGGAGCCCCCCCAAGAGGGGGTCGTGGCGTGAGTGTTGGGGGGTTAGGGGGGGCCCTGGGGCTCTTTGGGGGGGGCTGGGGGGCCTGAGGCCTTTCGGGGGGGGGGCTGGGTCCCTTTTGGGGTGCACGGAGGGGTCCTCGGTCTGCAAGGGGGGGGTCCTGGGTCCCTTTTGGGGTGGACGGGGGGGTCCTGGGTCCCTTTTGGGGTGGATGGGGGGGTCCTGGGTCGCTTTTGGGGTGCACAGAGGGGTCCTAGGTCTGCAAGGGGGGGTCCTGGGTCCCCTTTGGGGTGCACGGAGGGGTCCTCGGTCTGCAAGGGGGGGTCTTGGGTCCCTTTTGGGGTGCACGGAGGGGTCCTCGGTCTGCAAGGGGGGGTCTTGGGTCCCTTTTGGGGTGCACAGAGGGGTCCTTGGTCTGCAAGGGGGGGGTCCTGGTGGTGGATGGGGTGGTCCTGGGTCTCTTAGGGGAGTTCTGTGTCCCTTTTGGGGTTCATGGGGGGGGTCTTGGATCCCATAGGGGGGTCCTGGGGTCTTTTTGAGGTGGGTGGGGGGGTCCTGGGTCCTTTTCGGGGTTCATGGGGGGGTCCTGGGTCCCTAAAGGGGGACCTGAGTTCCTTTTGGGGTGCATGGGGAGGGTCTTGGATCCCTCAGGGGGGTCCTGGGTCCCTTTTGGGGTGGACGATGGGGTCCTGGGTCCCTTTTGGAGTGGACGCGGGGGGTCCTGGGTCCCTTTTGGGGTGGACAGGGGGGGTCCTGGGTCCCTTTTGGGGTGGACGGGGGGTTCCTGGGTCCCTTTTGGGGTGGACGGGGGGTTCGTGGGTCCCTTTTGGGGTGGACGGGGGGTTCGTGGGTCCCTTTTGGGGTGGACGAGCGGGTTCTGGGTCCCTTTTGGGGTGGACGGGGGGTTCCTGGGTCCCTTTTGGGGTGGACGGGGGGACCTGAGTCCCTTTTGGGGTGGACGAGCGGGTTCTGGGTCCCTTTTGGGGTGGACGGGGGGGTCCTGGGTCCCTTTTGGGGTGGATGGGGGGGTCCTGGGTCCCTTTTGGGGTGGACGGGGGGTTCCTGGGTCCCTTTTGGGGTGGACGGGGGGACCTGAGTCCCTTTTGGGGTGGACGAGCGGGTTCTGGGTCCCTTTTGGGGTGGACGGGGGGGTCCTGGGTCCCTTTTGGGGTGGACGGGGGGTCCTGGGTCCCTTTTGGGGTGGATGGGGGGTTCCTGGGTCCCTTTTGGGGTGGACGGGGGGGTCTTGGGTCCCTTTTGGGGTGGATGGGGGGTCTTGGGTCCCTTTTGGGGTGGACGGGGGGTTCCTGGGTCCCTTTTGGGGTGGACGGGGGGTTCCTGGGTCCCTTTTGGGGTGGACGGGGGGTTCGTGGGTCCCTTTTGGGGTGGACGGGGGGTTCGTGGGTCCCTTTTGGGGTGGACGAGCGGGTTCTGGGTCCCTTTTGGGGTGGACGGGGGGTTCCTGGGTCCCTTTTGGGGTGGACGGGGGGACCTGAGTCCCTTTTGGGGTGGACGAGTGGGTTCTGGGTCCCTTTTGGGGTGGACGGGGGGGTCCTGGGTCCCTTTTGGGGTGGACGGGGGGGTCCTGGGTCCCTTTTGGGGTGGACGGGGGGTTCCTGGGTCCCTTTTGGGGTGGACGGGGGGACCTGAGTCCCTTTTGGGGTGGACGAGCGGGTTCTGGGTCCCTTTTGGGGTGGACGGGGGGGTCCTGGGTCCCTTTTGGGGTGGACGGGGGGTTCCTGGGTCCCTTTTGGGGTGGACGGGGGGGTCCTGGGTCCCTTTTGGGGTGGACGAGGGGGTTCTGGGTCCCTTTTGGGGTGGACGGGGGGGTCCTGGGTCCCTTTTGGGGTGGACGGGGGGGATCCTGGGTCCCTTTTGGGGTGGACGGGGGGGATCCTGGGTCCCTTTTGGGGTGGACGGGGGGGTCCTGGGTCCCTTTTGGGGTGGACGGGGGGTTCCTGGGTCCCTTTTGGGGTAGATGGGGGGGTCCTGGGTCCCTTTTGGGGTGGACGGGGGGTTCCTGGGTCCCTTTTGGGGTGGACGGGGGGACCTGAGTCCCTTTTGGGGTGGACGAGCGGGTTCTGGGTCCCTTTTGGGGTGGACGGGGGGGTCCTGGGTCCCTTTTGGGGTGGACGGGGGGTTCCTGGGTCCCTTTTGGGGTGGACGGGGGGGTCCTGGGTCCCTTTTGGGGTGGACGAGGGGGTTCTGGGTCCCTTTTGGGGTGGACGGGGGGGTCCTGGGTCCCTTTTGGGGTGGACGGGGGGGATCCTGGGTCCCTTTTGGGGTGGACGGGGGGGATCCTGGGTCCCTTTTGGGGTGGACGGGGGGGTCCTGGGTCCCTTTTGGGGTGGACGGGGGGTTCCTGGGTCCCTTTTGGGGTAGATGGGGGGGTCCTGGGTCCCTTTTGGGGTGGACGAGGGGGTTCTGGGTCCCTTTTGGGGTGGATGGGGGGGTCCTGGGTCCCTTTTGGGGTAGACAGGGGGGTCCTGGGTCCCTTTTGGGGTGGATGGGGGAGATCTTGGATCCCTCAGGGGGGTCCTGGGTCCCTTTTGGGGTGGACGGGGGGTTCGTGGGTCCCTTTTGGGGTGGACGGGGGGTTCCTGGCCCCCCCCAAACGCCGTGTCCCCCCGCCCCAGGTGCTGCGCCAGCTGCCAGAGCCACTTCCCGGGGGTGACGCTGCCCCCCCAGCGCCGCTGCCGCTGGCTCTGCCCCGAGTGCCGCGGTGAGAGCCCCCCCGGTTCCTCCTGCTCCTCCTGGGAGCCTTCAGCCTCCCAGCCCCCTTTTTGGAGTCTTCCTCGGCCTCTGGGGCTTTAGCCTCGGCCTCCTCTTCCTCTCAGCCTTGATCTTTAGTCTCCTCGAAGTCTTCAGCCTCAGCATCTTTTTCTGAGTCTAATCGCTTGTTTATTTTCTGTATTTTTTTCTCTGAGATTTTTGTTTTGTCCTATTTTAAGTGTTTGTTTTATTCTGAATCTTCGTTTTGAATTTTTTTTCGTTTATTTGGTGTTTTCAAATTTTTTTCACTGTTTTGGTTTGCGTTGTTGTTTTTCTTTTTCTTGCTATTTATTTCTTATTGTTTTTCTTTCTTAATCTTTTGTTTTTCTTTCTTGTCTTGGTTTTTGTTTTTCTTCTTTTCTTCTTTGTTTTCGTTCTTCTCATTTTTTTTCTTTTTTTTGCTTCTCGTTTTTTTTCTCTTTTTCCTTCTCCTTTTCCTTGTTTTTTTTTTTTCTGTGTTTTCTGTTTCTTTTCTTTTCTTTCTTCTGTTTTCTTTGTTCTGTTTTCTTTCTTCTCTTTTCTTTTTTCTCTTTTCTTTCCTGTCTTTTCTTTCTTGTCTTTTCTTTCTTGTCTTTTCTTTCTTGTGTTTTCTTTCTTGTCTTTTCTTTCTTCTCTTTTCTTTTTTCTCTTTTTTTCTTTCTTTCTTTTTCGTTTTCTCCTGTTTTTTGTTTTCTTGCTTTTCCTTCTCCTTTTCCTTCTCCTTTTCCTTCTCCTTTTCCTTCTCCTTTTCCTTCTCCTTTTCCTTCTCCTTTTCCTTCTCCTTTTCCTTCTCCTTTATCCTTCTCCTTTATCCTTCTCCTTTTTCCTTCTCCTTTTTCCTTCTCCTTTTTCCTTCTCCTTTTTCCTTCTCCTTTTTCCTTCTCCTTTTTCGTTCTCCTTTTTCCTTCTCCTTTTTCCTTCTCCTTTTTCCTTCTCCTTTTTCCTTCTCCTTTTTCCTTCTCCTTTTTCCTTCTCCTTTTCCTTCTCCTTTTCCTTCTCCTTTTTTTTTGTTTTCCTTTTAGTTTTCCTTCTATTTTTTCTTCTTGTTTTCTGTTTTTTGTTTTCTTTTTTTTTTTATTGGGTTTTTATTTTAGTTTTGGGGTTTTTTTTGTTTGTTTCTCTTGGTTTTTGTTTTTTCTCGTTTTTTTTCTTGTTCTGTTCCTGTTCTTTTTCTCTCTTTCTCTCCTTTTCTCTCTCCTTGTCTTCGTCCCCTCCTCCCCCTCGTTCCGGGGTGCCCAGGGGGCTGTTTGGGGGTCTCGGGGTGCGCTGGGGTTGGGTTTGGGGGTGCTCGGGGGGGGAGCCGCACTGACCCCCGCCGTGTCCCCCCCTCAGCCCGCCGGCGAGACTTCAACCGGGAGCAGCGCTTCTTCAAGGTAACCCCAGAACTGGGACCCCAAAACCCCTCCTCTGCCCCCTGGGGCCCCCAAAACCCTGACCCCCACCCCTCAGCCCCCCAAAAACCGCTCCCTGGACCCCTGAGCCCCCTCAAACCCCCTCCACGTAGCACCAGCACCCCCCAAACCCCTGATGTCCTTTTCCCAGACCCCTGAGCCCCCCCAAATCCCTGAATCCCCCTCCTCTGCCCCCTGAGCCCCCCCAAACCCCTCATCCCCTTTCCCCAAACCCCTGAGTCCCCCTCAAACCCCCTTCCCTTAGCCCCAGACACCCCCCAACCCCTTCCCTTAGCACCAAGACCCCCCAAACTGCTGATACTCCCTTCCCAGACCCCTGAGCCCCCCCAAAATCCCTGATACCCCCTCCCCAGACCTCTGAGCCCCCCCCAAACCTCCTTCCTTAGCACCAGGGCCCCCTAAAACCCCTGAGCCTCCCTCCCCAGACCCCTGAGGCCCCTCCAAACCCCTGAGCCCCCCTCCCCAGACCTCAGAGCCCCCCCCAAACCCCTGATACTCCCTCCCCAGCCCCCTGAGCCCCCCTGAAACCTCTGATACTCCCTCCCCAGACCCCTGAACCCCCCCAAAACCCCATTCCTTAGCACCAGACCCCCCTAAAACCCCTGGTACTCTCTCCCCAGACCCCTGAGCCCCCCCAAAACCCCTGAGCCCCCCTCCCCAGATCCCTGAGCCCCCCCTAAACCGCTGAGCCCCCCTCCCCAGATCTCAGAGCCCCCCCAAAACCCCTGATACTCCCTCCCCAGACCCCTGAACCCCCCCAAAACCCCATTCCTTAGCACCAGACCCCCCTAAAACCCCTGGTACTCTCTCCCCAGACCCCTGAGCCCCCCCTAAACCCCTGAGCCCCCCTCCCCAGACCCCTGAGCCCCCCCTAAACTGCTGAGCCCCCCTCCCCAGCCCCCTGAGCCCCCCCCAAACCTCTGATACTCCCTCCCCAGACCCCTGAACCCCCCCAAAACCCCCTTCCTTAGCACCAGGTCCCCCTAAAACCCCTGATCCCCCCTCCCCAGACCCCTGAGGCCCCTCCAAACCCCTGAGCCCCCCCAAAACCCCTGAGTCCCCCTCCCCAGACCTCAGAGCCCCCCCAAACCCCTGATATCCCCTTTCCAGACCCCTGAGCCCCCCCTAAACCCCTTGCCTTAGCACCAGCCCCCCCCAAACTCCTGTTATCCCCTTTCCAGACCCCTGAGCCCCCCCAAAACCCCTCTCCTTAGCACCAGACCCCCCCAAAACCCCTGGTACTCTCTCCTCAGATCCCTGAGCCCCCCTCCTCAGACCCCTGAGCCCCCCCTAGACCCCTGAGCCCCCCCAAAACCCGTGATACTCCCTCCCCAGACCCCTGAGCCCCCACTAAACCCCTTGCCTTAGCACCAGCCCCCCCAAACCCCTGATATCCCCTTTTCAGACCCCTGAGCCCCCCCAAAACCCCTCCCCTTAGCACCAGGCCCCCCTAAAACTCCTGATCCTCACTCCCCAGACCCCTGACCCCCCAAAACCCCTGAGCCCCCCTCCCCAGACCCCTGAGCCCCCCCTAAACTGCTGAGCCCCCCTCCCCAGCCCCCTGAGCCCCCCCCAAACCTCTGATACTCCCTCCCCAGACCCCTGAACCCCCCCAAAACCCCATTCCTTAGCACCAGACCCCCCTAAAACTCCTGGTACTCTCTCCTCAGACCCCTGAGCCCCCCCAAAACCCCTGAGCCCCCCTCCCCAGATCTCAGAGCCCCCCCAAAACCCCTGATACTCCCTCCCCAGACCCCTGAGCCCCCCCTAAACCGCTGAGCCCCCCTCCCCAGACCCCTGAGCCCCCCCTAAACCGCTGAGCCCCCATCCCCAGACCTCAGAGCCCCCCCAAAACCCCTGATCCCCCCTCCCCAGACCCCTGAGCCCCCCCCAAACCCCTGAGCCCCCCTCCCCAGACCCCTGAGCCCCCCCATAACCCCTGATCCCCCCTCCCCAGACCCCTGAGCCCCCCCGAAACCCCTGATCCCCCCTCCCCAGCCCCCTGAGCCCCCCCGAAACCTCTGATACTCCCTCCCCAGACCCCTGAACCCCCCCAAAACCCCATGCTTTAGCACCAGACCCTCCTAAAACCCCTGGTACTCTCTCCCCAGACCCCTGAGCCCCCCCAAAACCGCTGAGCCCCCCTCCCCAGGCCCCTGAGCCCCCCCATAACCCCTGATCCCGCCTGCCCAGCCCCCTGAGCCCCCCCAAAACCCCTGATACTCCCTCCCCAGACCCTTGAACCCCCCCGAAACCCCATTCCTTAGCACCAGACCCCCCTAAAACCCCTGGTACTCTCTCCCCAGACCCCTGAGCCCCCCCAAAACCCCTGAGCCCCCCTCCCCAGACCCTTGAGCCCCCCCAAAACCCCTGATCTCCCCTCCCCATCCCCTTTCTTCCCCCCCAAACCCCTTCTATTAGCGCCAACCCCCCCCAAACCCCTTCGTTTTAGCACCAGCCCCCCCCCCAAACCCCCCGAGCTGCCCCTGGGGCCCCCCCCCATCCCCGTTTTCGGGGTGCGCTGACCCCCCCGCAGCGCGTGGGCTGCGGCTCCTGCCAGGCCTGTCGCCTCCCGGCCGACTGCGGGATCTGCAGCGCCTGCGCCCGCCCCCCCCCGGCCCCCGCCCGGCCCCACAAGTGCCTCCTGCGCCGCTGCCTGCGCATCGTCAAGAAGGTAACGGCGCCCCCAAACCCCCCCGGCACCCCAAAACCCTCCGGGGGCCCCCCCCAAACCCCCTCCGGCACCCCAAACCCCCCTCCCCGTGTCGCCTCCTGTTGCCCCGGAGCCCCCCCATGTCACCCGCAAGCCCCCTCGTGTCACCTTTTGTCGCTCCAACCGCCCCTTGTCACCCCCAAACCCCCCATGTCACCCCAGAACCCGCCCCACCACCCCAAAACCCTCCGGGGTCCCCCCAAACCCCCCCCCGTGTCGCCTCCTGTTGCCCCAGAGCCCCCCCTTGTCACCCCCAAACCCCTTCGTGTCACCTCTTGTCACCCCCAAACCCCCCCATGTCACCCCCAAACCCCCCGTGTCACCCCAGAAATCCCCGGCACCCCAAAACCCTCTGGGGTCCCCCCCAAACCCCCCCCCATGTTGCCTCTTGTTGCCCCAGGGCACCCCCGTGTCACCCCCAAACCCCCCCATGTCACCTCTTGTTGCTCCAAACCACCCATTGTCACCCCCAAACCCCCCTGTGTCACCCCAGAACCCCCCCCGGCACCCCAAAACCCTCCGGGGTCCCCCCCTAAACCCCTTCGTGTCACCTCTTGTCACTCCAACCCGCCCTTGTCATTCCCAAACCCCCTCGTGTCACCTCTTATCACCCCAGAACTCCCCCTTATCACCCCAGAACCCCCCCTGTGTCACCCCCAAATCCCCGTGTCACCCCAAAACCCTTCTGTGTCATCCCCAAACCCCCTCGTGTCACCTCTTGTTACTCCAAACCCCCCGGTGTCACCCCAGAACCCCCCCAGCACCCCAGAATTCTCCTGTGTCCCCCCTAAACCCCCCTGTATCACTTTTAGTGGCTCCAACCCCCCCTTGTCACCCCCAGCCCCCCCCAGCACCCTAAAACCCTCTTGGGTCCCCCCAAAACCCCCCCCCATGTTGCCTCCTGTTGCCCCGGAGCCCCCCCGTGTCACCCCCAAACACCCCCGTGTCACCTCTTGTTGCTCCGACCTCCCCTTGTCACCCCCAAACCCCCCCGTGTCACCCCAAACCCCCTCCTGGCACCCCAAAACCCTCCGGGGTCCCCGCCCCACACCCCCCCGGCACCCCAAAACCCTCTGGGGTCTCCCCCCAAACCCCCCCTGGCACCCCAAAACCCTCCGGGGTCCCCCCAACCCCCCCCCATGTTGCCTCCTGTTGCCCCGGAGCCCCCCCGTGTCACCCCCAAACCCCCCCGTGTCACCCCCAAACCCCCCCTTGTCACCCCCAAACCCCCCCGTGTCACCCCAAACCCGCCCCACCACCCCAAAACCCTCTGGGGTCCCCCGAAACCCCCCCCCATGTTGCCTCCTGTTGCCTCAGAGCCCCCCCGTGTCCCCCCCAAACCCCCTCGTGTCACCTCTGGTCGCTCCAACCCCCCCTTGTCACCCCCAAACCCCCCCGTGTCACCCCAGAAATCCCCATGTCACCCCAAAACCCACCCCAGCACCCCAAAACTCTCTGGGGTCTCCCCAACCCCCCCCCCCCATGTTGCCTCCTGTTGCCGCGGAGCCCCCACGTGTCACCCCCAAGCCCCCTCGTGTCACCTCTTGTCGCTCCAACCCCCCCTTCTCACCCCCAAACCCCCCCGTGTCACCCCAAAACCCTCCTGTATCCCCCCCAAACCCCCCCGTGTCATCTCTTGTCACCCCCAAAACCCCCGTGTCACCCCCAAACCCCCCCTTGTCACCCCCAGACCCCCCTTTATCACCCCCAAACCCCCCCGTGTCACCTCTTGTCGCTCTAAATCCCCCCTTTTCACCCCCAAACGCCCTGTGTCACCCCCAAACCCCCCTGTGTCACCTCTTGTCACCCCAAACCCTCTCTTATCACCCCCAAATCCTCCCTTGTCACCCCCAAACCCCCCCGTGTCACCTCTTGTAGCTCCAAATCCCCCGTTTTCACCCCAAAACCCTCCGGGGTCCCCCCCAACCCCCCCCCCGGGTCACCTCCTGTTGCCCCAAATCCCCCCGTGTCACCCCCAAACCCCCCCTTATCACCCCCAAGCCCCCCCTTATCACCCCCAACCCCCCCGTGTCACCCCAAAACCCTCCTATGTCCCCCCAACCCCCCCGTGTCACCCCAAAACCCTCCTATGTCCCCCCAACCCCCCCGTGTCACCCCAAAACCCTCCTGTGTCCTCCCCAAATCCCCCTGTCGTCTCATGTTGTCCCAGAGCGCCCTGTGTCACCCCCAAACCCCTCCTTGTCACCCCCAAATTCCCTCATGTCACCTCTTGTCACCCCCAAACCCCCCCTTATCACCCCCAACCCCCCCGTGTCACCTCCTGTCACCCCCAAACCCTTTTCTCTATCACTCCTGTTACTCCAGCCCCCCCAGTGTCACCCCAAAACCCTCCCTGTGTCCCCTGTCACCCCCAAACCCCCCCAATGTCCTTTCCCGTGTGCCCCCCCCCTTTCCCATGTCCAACCTGGCGTGTGGATCCGTGTTTTCCCGTGTTCTCACGGTCTGTGCCTCCTCCCCGAGCTCCGTGGCCACATCTAAAGCCACATAGTGACCCTTATCAACTCACATTGTCACGTTTTTGCGTGTTCTCACGTGTTTTTTGCGTGTTCTCACGTGTTTTTTGCGTGTTCTCACGTGTTTTTTGCGTGTTCGGCCTTCAGGGCCTGGGCTGTGGCTACTCCTTGAGCTCTGTGACCACATCTGAGGCCCCATAGCGACCCGCGTCGACGCGTGTGGCTCCTTTTCTATGCGTGTCGACGCGTGTTGACGCGTGTTGTCGCGTGTTCGGCCTTCAGGGCCTGGGCTGTGGCTCCTCCTTGAGCTCTGTGACCACATCTGAGGCCCCATAGCGACCCGCGTCGACGCGTGTTGCTCCTTTTCTATGCGTGTCGACGCATGTTGACGCGTGTTGTCGCGTGTTCGGCCTTCAGGGCCTGGGCTGTGGCTACTCCTTGAGCTCTGTGACCACATCTGAGGCCCCATAGCGACCCGTGTCGATGCGTGTTGCTCCTTTTCCATGCGTGTCGACGCATGTTGACGCGTGTTGTCGCGTGTTCGGCCTTCAGGGCCTGGGCTGTGGCTCCTCCTTGAGCTCTGTGACCACATCTGAGGCCCCATAGCGACCCGCGTCGACGCGTGTTGCTCCTTTTAGATGCGTGTCGATGCGTGTTGACGCGTGTTGTCGCGTGTTCGGCCTTCAGGGCCTGGGCTGGGGCTCCTCCTTGAGCTCTGTGACCACATCTGAGGCCCCATAGCGACCCGTGTCGACGCGTGTTGCTCCTTTTTGATGCGTGTCGATGCGTGTTGACGCGTGTTGTCGCGTGTTCGGCCTTCAGGGCCTGGGCTGTGGCTCCTCCTTGAGCTCTGTGACCACATCTGAGGCCCCATAGCGACCCGCGTCGACGCGTGTTGCTCCTTTTCCATGCGTGTCGATGCGTGTTGACGCGTGTTGTCGCGTGTTCGGCCTTCAGGGCCTGGGCTGTGGCTCGTGCCCGGGCTGCGTGGCCACCGAGGACTGCGGCTCGTGCCCCATCTGCCTGCGCCGCCTCAAGCCGGGCCTCAAGCGCCAGTGGCGCTGCCTGCGCCGCCGCTGCCTGCGCCCCAAGGTGGGACCCCAAAACCCCCCCGAACCCCCAAATCCCCCTCAAATCCTCAACTTCCCCCCCTGAACCCCCAAATCCCGCTCCAATCCTCAACTTTTCCCCCGTAACTCCCCCCCGAACCCCCAAATCCCCCTCGAATCCTCAACTTTTCCCCCCGAACCCCCAAATCCCCCTCGAATCCTCAACTTTTTCCCTCTGAACCCCCAAATCCCCCTCGAATCCTCAACTTTTCCCCCCCAAACCCCCAAATCCCCCTCGAATCCTCAACTTTTCCTCCCCGAACTCCCAAATCCTCCTCGAATCCTGAATTTTTCTCCCCTGAACCCCCAAATCCCCCTCAAATCCTCAACTTCCCCCCCCAAACCCCCAAATCCCCCTCGAATCCTCAACTTTTCCCCCCGAACCCCCAAATCCCCCTCGAATCCTCAACTTTTTCCCTCTGAACCCCCAAATCCCCCTCGAATCCTCAACTTTTCCCCCCCAAACCCCCAAATCCCCCTCGAATCCTCAACTTTTCCCCCCTGAACCCCCAAATCCCCCTCGAATCCTCAACTTTTCCTCCCCGAACTCCCAAATCCTCCTCGAATCCTGAATTTTTCTCCCCTGAACCCCCAAATCCCCCTCAAATCCTCAACTTCCCCCCCCAAACCCCCAAATCCCCCTCGAATCCTCAACTTTTTCCCCCTAACTCCCCCCGGAACCCCCAAATCCCCCTTGAATCCTCAACTTTTCCCCCCTAACTCCCCCCCGAACCCCCAAATCCCCCTTGAATCCTCAACTTTTCCCCCCCGAACCCCCAAATCCCCCTCGAATCCTCAACTTTTCCCCCCTAACTCCCCCCCGAACCCCTAAATCCCCCTCGAATCCTGAATTTTTCTCCCCCGAACCCCCAAATCCCCTTCGAATCCTCAACTTTTCCCCCTAACTCCCCCCCGAACCCCCAAGTCCCCCTCGAATCCTTAACTTTTTCCCCCTAACTCCCCCCTGAACCCCCAAATCCCCCTCGAATCCTCAACTTTTCCCCCCCAAACCCCCAAATCCCCCTCGAATCCTCAACTTTTCCCCCCCAACTCCCCTCGGAACCCCGAAATCCCCCTCGAATCCTGAATTTTTCTCCCCCGAACCCCCAAATCCCCCTTGAATCCTCAACTTTTCCGCCTAACTCCCCCCCGAACCCCCAAATCCCCCTCGAATCCTCAACTTTTCCCTTTAACTCCCCCCTGAACCCCCAAATCCCCCTCAAATCCTCAACTTTTCCCCCTAACTCCCCCCCAAACCCCAAATCCCCCTCGAATCCTGAATTTTTCTCCCCCAAACCCCCAAATCCCCCTCGAATCCTGAACTTTTCCCTCCTAGAACCCCCAGACTCATCCTCAGCCCCCCTGAACCCCCAAAACCCCCTTGAAATCTTAACCTGCCCCCCCAACCACCCCCCAGACCCCCATGAACCCCCAAAACCGCTTGAATTTTGAACCTCCCTCTCCCATCCCCCCCAAACACCCCCCCAGACCCCTTGAACCCCCAAATCCTCCTCAAACCCTTCACTCTCCCCCCCTCAGGCCCCCCCAAACGCCCCCTCAGACCCCCTGAACCCCCAAACCGCCCCCAGCCCCCCAATCTTCTCAACTCCCCCTGACCCTTACGTGGATTTGGGGGTCCCTTTTATTTTGGGGTGGGGGTGGAGAAAGAAGGAGAAGGAGATGGATTTGGGGGTCCCGACCCCCCTTTTCACTCCTCCCCTGCCCCCCAAAATCCAGAAGCCGACGAAGGAGAAGGAGAAGAAGAAGCCGGGGCGCCCCCCAAAACACCCCGCGAGCCGCGGAGGAGAGAGGGTGAGTGCGGGGCCCCCCAAAACCCTGGGACCCCCCTTCCCGGACGCCTGGGGACCCCCAAAAACCCTTGGGGACCCCCCAAAACCCCTGGGACCCCCCGAAAAACCTCTGTCCCCCCCACAAAGCAGCTCCTAGGGGCTGGGGGGGGGAGCGTAATGATCCTAATAGAGGGGCCTCAATATTGGGGTGCAGGTACCGTAATGATGGTAATAGGTGTCCCCTAGAAGCTTAATATTGGGGTGCAGGTACCGTAATGATGGTAATAGCTGCTCCCTAAAGGCGTAATATTGGGGTGCAGGTACCGTAATCATGGTAATAGCTGCTCCCTAGAGGCTTAATATTGGGGTGCGGGTACCGTAATGATGGTAATAGGTGTCCCCTAGAAGCTTAATATTGGGGTGCAGGTACCGTAATGATAACAGAAGTACCGTAATGCTTCTAAAAGCTGCTCTGGAGGTTCTAAGAATGGGGGTGCAGGTACCATAATGATTCTAATAGCCTCTCCCGTTCCATATAGTTCTCTGGTAGTGGGGTTCAGTGTGTTGCACTGCACAGATATTGGGGTGCAGCTACCGTAATGCCCCTAAGAGCTGCCCCAAGGTCAATATGAGGCGCTAATAATGGTTTGTGGGGTGTTGTACCACCCTAATAGTGGGGTGCAGCTACCATAATACCCTTAATAGCTGCTCCAAACTTAACATGGAGCCGAGTGTGTGTTATAACTACCCAGTATTGGGGTGCAGCTACCGTAATGCTTTTAATAGCTGTTCCAGAGGCTCTAATAATGGGGTACAAGTACCGTAATGCCCATAAGAGCTGTTCCAGGGTCTCTAAAAGTGGGGTGCAAGTACCGTAATGCTCCTACGAACTGATCTAGGGTCTCTAATAGTGGGGTACAAGTACTGTAATGTCCCTAAAAGCTGCTCCAGGGTCTCTAAAGGTGGGGTGCAGCTACCATAATGCCCCTAAGAGCTGCTCCAGGGTCTTTGAAAGTGGGGTGCAAGTACTATAATGCTCTTAAGAGCTGCTCCAGTGTCTTTAAAAGTGGGGTACTAGTACCGTAATACCCCTAAGAGCTGTGCTAGGGTTTCTAAAAGTGAGGTATAAGTGCCATAATGTTCCTAAGAGCTGCTCTAGGTCTCTGAAAGTGGGGTGCAAGTACCGTAATGCCCCTAAGAGCTGCTCCAGGGTCTCTAAAAGTGGGGTGCAGCTACCATAATGCCCCTAAAGGTTGTTCCAGGGTCTGTGAAAGTGGGGTACAAGTACCATAATAACCCTTAGAGCTGCTCTAGGGTCTCTAATAGTGGGGTACGAGTACCATAATGGCTTTAAGAGGTGCTCCAGGATCTCTAAAAGTGGGGTGCAGCTACCATAATGGCCCTAAGAACTGCACCAGATGTATTATGGAACCCTAATAATGGGACTTAGAGGGTTGTAACACCCCAATAGTGGGGTACAAGTACCATAATGCTCCTAAATGCTGCTCCAGGATCTCTAGTAGTGGGGTACGAGTACCGTAATGACCCTAAGAGCTACTCCAGGGTCTCTAATAGTGGGGTGCAAGTACCGTAATGTCCCTAAGAGCTGCTCCAGGGTCTCTAAAAGTGGGGTGCAGCTACCATAATGCTCCTAAGAGCAGCCCCAGTGTCTCTAATAATGGGGTGCAAGTACCGTAATGCCCCTAAAAGCTGCGCCAGGGTCTCTAAAAGTGGGGTGCAGCTACCGTAATGCCCCTAAGAGCTGCTCCAGGGTCTCTAAAAGTGGGGTGCAGCTACTGTAATGCCCCTAAGAGCTGCTCCAGGGTCTCTGGAAGTGGGGTACAAGTACCATAATACTCGTAAGAGCTGCACTAGGGTTTCTAAAAGTGAGGTACAAGTACCGTAATGCCCCTAAAAGCTGCTCCAGGGTCTCTAAAAGTGGGGTGCAGCTCCCATAATACCCCTAAGAGCAGCCCCAGTGTCTCTAATAATGGGGTGCAAGTACCGTAATGCCCCTAAAAGCTGCGCCAGGGTCTCTAAAAGTGGGGTGCAGCTACCGTAATGCCCCTAAGAGCTGCTCCAGGGTCTCTGGAAGTGGGGTACAAGTACCATAATACTCGTAAGAGCTGCACTAGGGTTTCTAAAAGTGAGGTACAAGTACCGTAATGCCCCTAAAAGCTGCTCCAGCATCTCTAAAAGTGGGGTGCAGCTACCATAATGCCCCTGAGAGCTGCTCAAGGTTTCCAATAGTGGGGTACAAGTACCATAATGACCCTAAAAGCTGCTCCAGGGTCTCTAAAAGCGGGGTACAAATACCGTAATGCTCCTAATAGCTGCTCCAGTGTTTCTAATAATGGGGTGCAAGTACCGTAATGCCCCTAAAAGCCACTCCAGGGTCTCTAAAAGTGGGGTACGAGTACCGTAATGCCCCTAAAAGTTGTTCCAGGGTCTTTAAAAGTGAGGTACAAATACCGTAATGCCTTTAAGAGCTGCTCCAGGGTCTCTAAAAGTGGGGTACAAGTACCGTAATGCCTCTAAGAGCTGCGCTAGGGTTTCTAAAAGTGGGGTACAAGTACTGTAACACTCCTAAAAGCTGTGCTGGGGTTTCTAAAAGTGAGGTACAAGTACCGTAATGTCCCTAAAAGCTGCTCCAGGGTGTCTAAAAGTGGGGTACAAGTACCGTAATGCCTCTAAGAGCTGCATTAGGGTTTCTAATAATGGGGTGCAGCTACTATAATGCCCCTAAAAGCTGCTCCAGGGTCTTGAAAAGTGGGGTACAAGTACCGTAATACCCCTAAGAGCTGTGCTGGGGTTTCTAAAAGTGGGGTACAAGTACCATAATGCTCCTAATAGCTGCTCCAGTGTTTCTAATAATGGGGTGCAAGTACCGTAATGCTCCTAAGAGCTACTCCAGGGTCTCTAAAAGTGGGATACGAGTACCGTAATGCCCCTAAAAGCCGCTCCAGGGTCTCAAAAAGTGGGGTACAAATACCGTAACGCCCCTAAGAGCTGCTCCCCGCCCCCCCCTCCCCTCCCGTAACCCCCTAACGCCGCTGCCGCTCGCTCCTAACCGCCGCTGCTGCTCTAACGCTGGTTGGATTTGGGGGTTTTGGGGATGGGGGGAGGCCGGAGGAAGTGGGGGGGGGGGGGGGGGGGGTGGTTTCGCCGTGGCTTTCGGGGTTCGGGGGGGGTGACCCCGGGTCTCTGCCGCAGCGGGGCCGTCGCCCGCGGCGCTGCGGGACTTGCGCCGCCTGCCAGCGTCGGGGCGACTGCGGCCGCTGCGACTTCTGCCGCGACAAAGCCAAATTCGGGGGGCGCAACCGCAAGCGCCAGAAGTGCCGCTGGAGGCAGTGCCTGCGCCGCGCCATGGTGGGTGCCCCCCCCCCCCCCCCCCCCACCTCCTGCTTCCCAGTGCCTCCCAGTATAGGCCTCCCAGTATAGCCCTCCCGGGGCGTCCCGGTAACACCCCCAGCCCCCGCTTCCGCTCCTTCTTCCACCCGCTCCACCCTTTCCGGTGGGGAAACTGAGGCACGGGCGAGGCTGGGGGCCTCCTCTGCCTCTCCCCGCGCCCGTGGGGACCAGTATGGCCCAGTAAGGCCCAGTTTGGTTTAACGCGTGGGCCAGAGGGGCTTAAAATGGTCTAATATGGCCCAATATTGATCAATTTGGACCAGTATCAACCAGTTTGGACCAGTCTGGGTGAGTTAGAACTAGTTTAAACCCAGTATGGTCTCGTATGGGTCTAATATAACCCAGTTTGGACCAGTATGGGTGAGTTAGGACTAGTTTAAGCCCAGTATGGTCTCATATGGGTCTAATATAACCCAGTTTGGATCAGTATGGGTGAGTTAGGACTAGTTTAAACCCAGTATGGTCTCATATGGGACTAATATAACCCAGTTTGGACCAGTATGGGTGAGTTAGAGCTAGTTTAAACCCAGTGTGGTCTCGTATGAGTCTAATATAACCCAGTTTGGACCAGTATGGGTGAGTTAGAACTAGTTGAAACCCAGTATGGTCTCGTATGAGTCTAATATAACCCAGTTTGGACCAGTATGGGTGAGTTAGAACTAGTTGAAACCCAGTATGGTCTCGTATGAGTCTAATATAACCCAGTTTGGACCAGTCTGGGTGAGTTAGAACTAGTTGAAACCCAGTATGGTCTCGTATGGGACTAATATAACCCGGTTTGGACCAGTATGGGTGAGTTAGGACTAGTTGAAGCCCAGTATGGTCTCGTATGAGTCTAATATAACCCAGTTTGGACCAGTATGGGTGAGTTAGGACTAGTTTAAGCCCAGTATGGTCTCATATGGGTCTAATATAACCCAGTTTGGACCAGTATGGGTGAGTTAGAACTAGTTGAAGCCCAGTATGGTCTCGTATGGGTCTAATATAACCCAGTTTGGACCAGTCTGGGTGAGTTAGAGCTAGTTTAAACCCAGTATGGTCTCGTATGGGTCTAATATAACCCAGTTTGGGCCAGTCTGGGTGAGTTAGGACTAGTTTAAACCCAGTGTGGTCTCGTATGAGTCTAATATAACCCAGTTTGGACCAGTCTGGGTGAGTTAGAACTAGTTTAAGCCCAGTATGGTCTCCTGTGGGTCTAATATAACCCAGTTTGGACCAGTCTGGGTGAGTTAGAGCTAGTTTAAACCCAGTATGGTCTCGTATGGGTCTAATATAACCCAGTTTGGACCAGTATGGGTGAGTTAGGACTAGTTGAAGCCCAGTATGGTCTCGTATGAGTCTAATATAACCCAGTTTGG
This sequence comes from Phaenicophaeus curvirostris, assembly GCF_032191515.1. Taxonomy (NCBI): domain Eukaryota; kingdom Metazoa; phylum Chordata; class Aves; order Cuculiformes; family Cuculidae; genus Phaenicophaeus; species Phaenicophaeus curvirostris. The sequence goes on along the minus strand of NW_027206955.1, from coordinate 7,848 downwards.
ACCAGTATGGGTGAGTTAGAACTAGTTGAAACCAAGAGTGGTCTCGTATGGGTCTAATATAACCCAGTTTGGACCAGTATGGGTGAGTTAGAACTAGTTGAAACCCAGTATGGTCTCGTATGAGTCTAATATAACCCAGTTTGGACCAGTCTGGGTGAGTTAGAGCTAGTTTAAACCCAGTATGGTCTCGTATGGGTCTAATATAACCCAGTTTGGGCCAGTCTGGGTGAGTTAGGACTAGTTTAAACCCAGTGTGGTCTCGTATGAGTCTAATATAACCCAGTTTGGACCAGTCTGGGTGAGTTAGAACTAGTTTAAGCCCAGTATGGTCTCCTGTGGGTCTAATATAACCCAGTTTGGACCAGTCTGGGTGAGTTAGAACTAGTTTAAACCCAGTATGGTCTCGTATGGGTCTAATATAACCCAGTTTGGACCAGTATGGCTCTAATACAGCCCAGTTTGGACCAGTATGGCTTTAATACAGCCCAGTTTGGACCAGTAAGGCTTTAATATAGCCTAATATTGACTAGCAAAGTCCTAATCCAACCCAGTTTGGACCAGTATAGACCTGTATAGGTCTCGTGTAGCCTTATATTGACCAGTATGGTCTTAGTACAGCCCAGTATAGACCAGTATGGGTCTCATATGGTGTAATATTGACCAGTACAGACTGGTCCAGCCCCTTTCTGAGCCAGTAAGGACCAGTTTGGCCCAGTCAGGCTTGGGTTTTACCATTATAAACCTGCAATTAACTGGTTTTGCTTGTTATAAAACCAGTATAAACCATTTTACCCCAGTAACGACCCCGGGGGGGGCGTTAAGACCTCTAATTTGGGGGGGGAGGGGAGTTACCCTGACGCTTGGGTCCCCTCCGCTTTGCTTGGCTTGGGATTGGGGGGGGGGGGGGACTGGAATTTGGGGGGTCCCACCCCCTGAATTGGGGTCGCAGCCCCTAAAATGGGGGTCCCTCCCCCCAAAATTTGGCTTACAACCGCTAAAATCGGGGTCCCACCCCCTAAAATCAAGGTCTGTCCCTCCAAATTGGGGTCCCAGCCCCCAAATTCGGGGTCCCACCCCCAAAATCGAGTTGTTCCACCCTAAAATTGGGGTCCCACCCCCCCAAATTGGTGTCCCTCCCCCATAAATTGGGGTTCCGTTCCCTAAAATCGAGGTCCAAACTCCCAAAACTGAAGGTCTCAGCCCCAAAATCGAGTTGTTCCCCCCTAAAATTGGGGTCCCACTCCCTAAAATTGGGGTTCCTCCCCCATAAATTGGGGTCCCACTCCCTAAAATTGGGGTTCCTCCCCCATAAATTGGGGTCCCACTCCCTAAAATTGGGGTTCCTCCCCCATAAATTGGGGTCCCACTCCCTAAAATTGGGGTTCCTCCCCCCTAAATTGGGGTCCCACTCCCTAAAATTTAGGTCTCACCACCCCGAATTGGGGTCCCTTCCCCATAAGTTGGGGTCCCACTTCCTAAAATTTAGGTCCCAACCCCCAAAATTCAGGTCCCACCCCCAAAATCGAGTTGTTCCCCCTAAAATTGGGGTCCCTCCCCCATAAATTGGGGTTCCACTCCCCAAAATAGAGGTCCCAGCCCCCAAAATCGAGGTCCCACCCCCAAAATTGAGTTGTTCCCCCCTAAAATTGGGGTCCCACTGCCTAAAATTGGGGTCCCTCCACCATAAATTGGGGTCCCACTCCCTGTAATCAAGGTGGTCCCACCCCCCAAAATCGGGGTATCCCCCCTAAAATTGGGGTCCCTCCCACATAAACTGGGGTCCCACCCCCTAAAATTGGGGTCCCAACCCCCAAAATTGAGGTCCCACCCCGAAGATTGAGTTGTTCCCCCCTAAAATTGGGGTCCCACTCCCCCAAATCGGGGTCCTACCCCCCAAAATTGGGGTCCCTCCCCCATAAATTGATGTCCCGCTCCCTAAATTTGGGGTCCCGCTCCCTAAATTTGGGGTCCCAGCCCCCCAAATTGGGGTCCCACCCCCCAAAAATCGGGGTCCCCCCCCATTCTGAGGTCTCTCTCCTGGCGCAGAGGCGGCTGCTGCCAGCCGAGGGGGGGTCGGATTTGGGGGGGGCCCCCCCCTGCCTCCCCCCCTCCTGTCGCCGTCGCCGCCGCTGCCCCCCCCCTCGCGCCAACGCCCGGAGCCGCCGCTCGCCCCGCCCCCCCCTCAAGGTAACGGGGAGCACGACCCCCCCCCAAAAAAAAATCACCCCCAAACCACTCCTCAGCCCCAAAATCAGACCCCAAAACCACCCCAGACCCCAAAATCACCCCCTAAAACCACCCCCCAGCCCCAAAACCAACCCCCTGCCCCCCCCAAAACCACCCCCCAGCCCCAAAATAAGCCCCTAACCCCCCCCCCCCCAGCCCCAAGATCACCCCCCAAAATCCTCCCCAGCCCCAAAATTACCCCCCAAAACTCCTCTGGGCCCCCCAAAAACTCCCCAAGACCCAAAATCGCCCCCCCCGACCCCCACAAAAAGCTCCCCAAGACCCAAAATTGCCCCCCAAAACCACCCCCAGCCCCCAAATTAGCCCCAACCCCCCCCCCCGAGCCCCGCAAACCACCCCCCAACCCCAAAATCACCCCCCAAAATCCCCCCGGTCCCCCCAACCCCCCCCAAACCTCAGGCCCCCCCCTCCCTGACCCCCCCAAACCCCTCCTAACCCCCATCTAATTTTGGGGTCCCCCCCCTGCTTGCTTTGCTTCGCTTCCCCCCCGCGGGACTCAGGCGTCTGGGTGCCCCCCAACCCCTGGGGGGGGGGGGATTTGGGGGGGTGGGACCCCCAAAAATGTGGGGGTGGGCACTGATTGATCCCCTTTTCTCCCTTGGATTCCAGGACCCCGAACCCCAAGCTGGGGGGGGTGAAAAGGGGGGGGCCCCCCCCTTGCCGCCCCCCCCCATGAAGGAGGAGCCGGGACCCCTCCCCCGCCTCGAGGTGAGACTCGACCCCCTTCAACTTTTCTCTTTCTCCCTTAATTTTTCCCTTTTCCCCCTCAACTTTGCCCTTTTCCCCTCAAATTTTCCCCTTTTCCCCCTCAGTTTTCCCCCTTTCCCCCTCAGTTTTCCCCCTTTCCCCCTCAATTTTCCCCTTTTCCCCCTCAATTTTCCCCTTTTCCCCCTCAATTTTTCCTTTTCCCCCTCAATTTTTCCTTTTCCCCCTCAACTTTTCCCTTTTCCCCTCAGTTTTTCCCTTTCCCCCTCAATTTTTCCCTTTTTCCTCTCAACTTTTCCCTTTTGCCCCTCAATTTTTTCCTTTTCCCCCGCAATTTTTATTTTTCCCCCTCAATTTTTCCCTTTTGCCCCTGAATTCTTCCCTTTTCCCCCTCAATTTTTCTCCTTTTTCCCCTCAATTTTTCCCCTTTTCCCCCTCAATTTTTATTTTTCCTCCTCGATTTTTATTTTTCCCCCTCAATTTTTTTTTCCCCTGAATTCTTCCCTTTTCCCCCTGAATTCTTCCCTTTTCCCCGTCAATTTTTCTCCTTTTTTCCCTCAATTTTTCCCCCTTTTCCCCCTCAATTTTTATTTTTCCTCCTCGATTTTTTTTTCCCCCTCAATTTTTCCCTTTTCCCCCTGAATTCTTCCCTTTTCCCCCTGAATTCTTCCCTTTTTCCCCTGAATTCTTCCCTTTTCCCCTCAATTTTTCTCCTTTTTCCCCTCAATTTTTCCCCTTTTCCCCCTCAATTTTTATTTTTCCTCCTCGATTTTTATTTTTCCCCCTCAATTTTTCCCTTTTCCCTCTCAATTTTTCCCTTTTCCCCCTCAATTCTTCCCTTTTCCCCCTGAATTCTTCCCTTTTCCCCCTGAATTCTTCCCTTTTCCCCCTCAATTCTTCCCTTTTCCCCCTGAATTCTTCCCTTTTCCCCCTCAATTTTTATTTTTCCTGCTCAATTTTTATTTTTCCCCCTCAATTTTTGTTTTTCCCCTGAATTCTTCCCTTTTTCCCCTGAATTCTTCCCTTTTTCCCCTGAATTCTTCCCTTTTCCCCCTCAATTTTTATTTTCCCTCCTCAATTTTTATTTTTCCCCCTCAATTTTTATTTTTCCCCTGAATTCTTCCCTTTTTCCCTGAATTCTTCCCTTTTCCCCCTCAATTTTCCCCTTTTCCCCCTCAATTTTCCCCTTTTCCCCCTCAATTTTTCCCTTTCCCCCTCAATTTTTCCTTTTCCCCCTCAATTTTTCCCTTTTCCCCCTCAATTTTTCCCTTTTCCCCCTCAATTTTTCCCTTTTCCCCCTCAACTTTTCCTTTTTCCCCCTCATTTTTCCCTTTTCCCCCTCAATTTTAACTTTTTTCCCCTCAATTTTTCCCCTTTTCCCCCTCAATTTTTATTTTTTTCCTCTCAATTTTTATTTTTCCATTTCAATTTTCATTTTTCCCCTCAATTTTTCCCTTTCCCCCCTGGATTTTTCCTTTCCCCCCTCACTTTTCCCTTTTCCCCCTCGCCGCGTGCGCAGCCCCCGCCGGGCGATCTCGGGGTGCTCATCGCCGCCTCCCCCCGCCTCAAGCCGGAGCCCGGCGCCTCCCTCGTCCCGGTAACCAGCGGGGGGGGGGTTGTGGGAAGGTTTGGGGACCCCCTGGGCCCCCCCAGACCCCGTCCCTGGGGTCACCCCGCCTCTCACCCCCCCAGGTGCCCCCCCGGGCCCCCCCCGCGCGGCTGGTGCTGCTGGAGGAGAGCGAGGACGACGACGAGGACGGGGGACAGCGGCTGGTGAGGGGGGGCACTCCCGCTTTGGGGGTACGGGGTGGGGTCTGAGGGCTTTGGGGGGGTCTCAAGGGGTTCGGGGGGGGGGTCTGAGGGCTTTGGGGTGGGTCTGAGGGCTTTGGGGGGGTCTCAAGGGGTTTTGGGGGGGGTCTGAGGGCTTTGGGGGGGTCTTAAGGGGTTTTGGGGGGGGTCTGAGGGCTTTGGGGGGGTCTCAAGGGGTTTTGGGGGGGGTCTGAGGGCTTTGGGGGGGTCTTAAGGGGTTTTGGGGGGGGTCTGAGGGCTTTGGGGGGGTCTCAAGGGGTTTTGGGGGGGTCTGAGGGTTTTGGTGGGGTCTTAGGGTTTTGGGGGGTCTGAGGGCTTTGGCGGGGTCTCAAGGGGTTTTGGGGTGGGTCTGAGGGCTTTGGGGGGTCTCAAGGGGTTTTGGGGTGGGTCTGAGGGCTTTGGGGGGTCTCAAGGGGTTTTGGGGTGGGTCTGAGGGCTTTGGGGGGTCTCAAGGGGTTTTGGGGGGTCTCAAGGGGTTTTGGGAGGTTCTGAGGTTTTTGGGGGGGTCCCAAGGGGCTGGAGGAGCCTTTAGGGGGGCCCTGAGGGATTTGGGGGGTGTCCCAAGGGGTTTTGAGAGGGTCTGAGGGTTTTTGAGGGGATTCCAAGGGGCTGAGGGCATTGTTGGGGTCCCAAGGGTCCGTGGGGAGGGTGTGGGTTGGGGGGGGGGGCTCTGAGGGCTTTAGGGGGGGCTCTGAGGGGTTTTGGGGTGTCCCAAGGGGGTTTGGGAGGTTCTGAGGCTTTTGCGGGGGGGGTCTCAAGGGCTTTTGGGGGGGTCTCAAGGGGTTTTTGGGGGTCTGAGGGCTTTTGGGGGGGTCTCAAGGGCTTTTGGGGGGGTCTGAGGGCTTTTGGGGGGGCTCTGAGGGGTTTGGGGGGGTCACTGAGGGCTTTTGAGGGTCTCTAAGGGCTTTTTGGGGAAGTCTGAGGATTTGGGGGAGTTTTGAGAGGGTCTGAGATGGGGCTGAGGGCTTTGTTGGGGTCCCAAGGCTCCGGGGGGAGGGGGTGTGTTTCGGGGGGGGGGGGGGGCTCTCCCTTGGCTCTGGGGGGGTCCCCCGCCCCCTGAACCCCCTTTTTTTTTTTCTTTCTCCCGCAGCCGCTGCCGCCGCCCCCCGCCCCGCGCTGGCCCAGCTCCTTCCTGGCCGAGCTGGCCGAGATCCCGCTGCCGGCTCACTGGGGGGTGGTCGGGGGGCCCGAGGCGGGGGTCCCCCCGGCCTCTTCCTCCTCTTCCTCCTCTTCCTCTTCCGCCTCCTCTTCTTCCTCGCCCCTTTCCTCCTCGTCGTCGTCGTCCCTGCCGGGGCTGCGGCTGGTGCAGCGCTCGCCTCGCTCGCCCATGGCGGCCACCGTCGTCCTCCTGGCTCCCGGCTTGGCTTTCCGGGTGCTGGTGGCTCAGAACCGGCCGGTCCCTCCGGGCCACGAGGTTTTGGCCTCTCGCCCCCCTCGCCTGCGCTCGGTCGAGGATTTAGTCGAGCTCCTCTGCGACCTCGAGGCTTATCGGCCCTGCCAGGGGCCCCCCGGAGCACCCCCCAGGCCCCCGGCCCCGCGCTGCCAGGTCCTCGTCCCCGGGGGGAGCTGCTGCCGGCCCTGCCTGCTGCTGGGGGGCGGGGGGGACCCCTAAAATGGGGAGGTTGGGGGGGGGGGGACACACACCCCTAAAAGTCGTGGGGAGGGGGTGGGGGGAACTAAAGTGAGGGGGAACCAAAGGGGAGGGGAATGGGAGTGAGGGGGAAGGGAAAAAGGGGAGACCTCTTGGGGGGAAGCGAAGGGAGGGGGAACCCTGAAGGTTGAGGGACTCATAGAAGGGGGGAACTGAAGTGAGGGGGAACCACAGGGGAGGGGTATAAGAGTGAGGGGGAAGGGAATGGGGGGGAGACCCCTTGGGGGGAACCACAGTGGTGGGGGGGGGGCCCTAAAGGTTGAGGGGCTCCTAAAAGGGGGGAGGAAGGGGGGGAACCGGATTGAGGGGGAACCACAGTGGAGGGGAATGGGAGTGAGGGGGAAGGGAAAGGGGGGGAGGCCCCTTGGGGGGAAGCCTAAAGGTTGAGGGACTCATAGAAGAGGGGAGCTGAAGTGAGGGGAACCACAGTGGAGGGGAATGGGAGTGAGGGGAAAGGGAAAGGGGGGGAGGCCCCTTGGGGGGAACCAAAAGGAGGGGGAGCCCTAAAGGTAAGGGATTTTTAAAGGAGGGGAACCGAATTGAGGGGGAACTGAAGTGAGGGGGAAGGAAATAGGAGGGGAGACCCCCTTGGGGGGGCCCAAAGGTGAAGGGAGGGGGAGGACCCATAAGGTTGAGGGACTCGTAAAAGGGGGGGGAACCAAAGTGAGGGGGAAGGAAATAGGAGGGGAACCCCGAATATATGGGGGTGAAAGGGAGAGGGGGGCAAGGCTGGGGGGAACAAAAGGGAGGGGGAACCAGAGTGAGGCGAGGAGAAGAGGGGGGAGCGCAGAGGTTGAAGGACCCCGGAAAGGGAGGAGGTGAAAGGGGGGGGTAGAAATTGGGGGGGAACCAAAGGGGAGGGGGTGGGAGGGGTGAAAGGGGGGGGGGGAACTGAAGATGGGGGGAACCAAGTTTTGGGGGTTGGGGGGGTGGGTTTGAATGTTGCACACTCGTCCGTGGGGGAGCGCCTTAACGGTTGCACCCATTGGGTGGTCAGTGATTTGTGGGGGTGGGGGGGGCACACGGAGATCCCCCCCTTGACCCCCATTTTGGGGGCTCCCCCCTTTCTTTTTGGGGAGCCCCCCCCCCCTTTTTCAGGGATAGCAGGTTGACCCCCCCCCACCCCAGAGCTTCTATTTTTGACACTGGAATCGCCCCCCCACCTTCTAAAATGGGGGCGCGGCCCCTTTAAAACCCCATTAGGGGGTCTAGAGGGGGCGTGGCCTCCATAAGCCCCGCCCCCTCCTCCCTCCGGTCCCGCCCCTTCAGGGATGTCTCGCGCCGAAGCCATAAGCCCCGCCCCCTCCCCTCTAGCCCCGCCCCCCCTTAAAGAGACCGCGCGGGACTTATTTTTGTTAATGGAAATAAAAGTTTTAATGAGAAAAGCAGCGATTTTAGGGGCTTTTAAAAAATAATAAGGGGGGGAGGAGCTTAAA